>NW_010414355.1:2781-16903 GCF_000710305.1 Buceros rhinoceros silvestris
GGGTTGAGGTTACCTGCTGGGAGGCAGGGCAGTGGGGCATCCTTCCCCCCAGCTCTGTGCCCTCTGCCTGAACTGGAGATAAAAATAAGATGCCTTTTACGTGCCCACAATCCTCATGAGTCCTAACTCACATAGACCCAGCTCATGGGATCCAGGGTGGAAGGGTGACGAGGAGAAGCAATTACGTCCTGGCACAATGGCAAGTCGGGAGCAGGCAGAAGTGCAGTTGCTTCAGGGAACACTCACGCTGTGGGGCTTTGAGGTGCCTCGCCTGAGGTTGCATGGTGGTAGACTTTCACAATCATCTCTCCCACGGAAGGGGCTGTGGGTGAACAGTCTGGATCCTTCTCCAGAGCCCTCTGACAGTCTCTGGACTGCAGGAGGTGTAGTTTTTACCTCCTCAGCCTGCTGCTTTCCCAGGCTGCTCTCTACTTCTAAAAACAGGCACCGCTGCTAAGAAGTGAAGGGAAAGTTTTGTGTGGGACGACACCTTTGCTCTGCTTGAAGAATGAGTTAACTGTGAATCTGATTAAACCAAATATTTCTGGCTTGTGTGGGTAGATTTGGGCCCCAGCCTCCTTTCTGCAATAACTCCAGCCTACTTCTCACTCAACCTACCAGGGTCAAAAGCTGCCACAACTTAACGTCCACACTCAAAGTTTCCCTTTTGAAATTTCATAACCTTCTACAATAGGTTTTGACCTGAAAGCGATATGTTCCCTGGAAATGAGAAGCTTGCTGCTTTCCCCCCTCACTGTAAATAGAGGCATCCCACACTAACACGATGCAGGTCCCACGCTGCTGCTCGACTGCCGTTAGATCTGATTTGCTGGGAGTCGTGCTGCTTTGGAGGCAGCCGTTGTGCTGTCGTGTCAGAAGGTAATTAAATAGGCCCCAATTCTTTTAATTACTGCTCGCTCCTCAGTACACGCTTGCATACAAGGGTGAAGTGAAGGGTATGGAAATAATCGCTGACAGATCACAGCTGGAAATCTGCGGCACCTTGGATAAACATTGAAGTGAAGGCGCTGTGTGCAATCCGGGCGGCTCAGCTTTACAATTACTGTGAAATCTGTCTAAAGAGATTGGGGCATGGAATTGGAAAACACGGCAGGCTCCGTTCGCCAGAGAGTGGGATGTAACACAGAGCTGGGTGACTGCGATCAAAGGCGTACCTGATACGCAGAATGGGGTTTGTTGTTGTGGGCAGGAAACTTCAGGAGGAGGCGAGGTGAAATAAGCAATTAGTGCGATGCTGCTCACTAGATGGGGCAGCAAGGTGAAGAAATGTCAAGACCTTGCAGCTTATTAGTGAACAGGTCACTGTAACATCTCGTCATTGTCGTGTTGACAGGGCTCTGATGCTAAGGTCAGCGAGTACTGGTCTGGATGTCGCTGTGCTTTCCCTCTGCCTGGAGACCACAGCTGGAATGATCATTGTCGCGTTGACAGGGCTCTGATGCTAAAGTCAGTGAGTACTGGTCTGGATGTCGCTGTGCTTTCCTAAGGTCAGCGAGTACTGGTCTGGATGTCGCTGTGCTTTCCCTCTGCCTGGAGACCACAGCTGGAATGAGAAAGAAGTGGCACCAGATCCACCCATGTGTTGTCCTTCATGTCAAATGATATGTGCTGGTGTGAGCATTTTTGTTTTGCATCTGCACAACTGTTGGTAGCGTAAGGTGAAAATGTTGCTGCCTTTGAAGGTGCTGAGGTTTTCCTCCTCAAAGTCAGGGGGAGGGGGCTTCTTTGACAGCCCAGCACCTACACACATGTTCAGAGATAATGGATCATAGAGATATGAGTTGAGTTTTGTGGGCAAGGTACAAATGCTCCTGAAATGTCTTGTTGAAGATGACATGGTGTATTGCTGCTCGTTTCACAAATGCTCCTGAAATGTCTTGCTGAAGGTGACATGGTGTATTGCTGCTCGTTTCCTCACAGTTGCGACAGGGTCTTCAGAAAATCATCCCCTGCTGGTAGCTAAGTGCATTTCTGTTGCAGAGCTGGTGAAGATGAGGCAGGCGATTTGTGGGCTGGGAAAGCTGCTGATTGCCAAACATTTGGAAGGCAACACAGCAAACAGTGCCAGTAAAGGCATGGCAGATCTTGTCTGCTCTGCCATGCTCAGTGGCACCAGCCACAGAGGAATCTGAAGATATGTCTGCTGTGGTTAGAGATGTAAACAGATAAGAAAGATGGGAGACCTCTTTTTCTCCCCTTCCTTATTGTTTGGTATAAAACATCAGGCCCTGATAAAGTCCTCTCTAATCTGTTGCCCTCTGCGGTGAAGTGGTTTCCACCTTTAGAAGGTGAAAAAGCCTATTTTGAGCTCTGGGTCTCATGGGGTTAAAACAGGGCAGTATCTGAGAGCCAGTTGGTGGTGCCCAAAGCACTGAGCCTGCTGACCAGCCATGCAGGCACTGCTCAGTTGGCCAAGGTTGGAGGCAGGAATCTGAGCTCAAACTCTCACCTCTGGGCTGGTACCAAAGTACCTGCCTTGCATGGGTGGTACCAACTCAGCTACCCCTGGGCAGAGCTGCTGGTGTTCACCGAGCGTGCTGGCAAACGCAGGGCACTCCTCTGTGGGGTGTTGGTCCCCTCTCTGCAGGGTTTCTTGGGAGATACTTTCCTTCTCTGTGCTGCAGTCGCACTGCCTTTTATTCCTCTGGGAGTAGTATTACTTGTGTCCTCAGTACTCGCTTCCAGGCAAAACACGTAGGGGACTTTTTCAGGAAATCGTTCTATTTTCTGTTGTGTTGATTGTACTCTCTCCAGTTTTGTTTGCTTGCAGCGGCTGAAATGGTGCTTGAGGGGAAAATATCAAAGACAGAGTTGTCTAATTCCTGTGGGAAGTCATCTTGATGTTATGGCTTGGAATTCTGCTAATCTTAGTGATCTCACTGTGGGCTTCATCTGAACTGATCAGATTAGGGCTTCTGCCAATCACTGATGCTGTGTGCATAGCAGGCGCTTCCTTCACCAACTACCCCTGCCTTTTGAGCCTGCGCCGATGCCTGCTCCAGTACATGGTCCCTGGGGGGGTCTGCTTCCTTGGTTAAGGTATTTCCTCCTTCAGCAGGTCTTCCTGGTTCAGGGTAGAGAATCCTGGAAGTGTGAAGGGTCGTGAGAGCAGATCCTATTTCTCTCCCCTAACAGAGGCCACATTTGTTTAAGTAAAGCCCTCTTTGGAGCAGGCCTTATGATTCGAGTCAGTTGAAGATATACCAGTGACTGTGACAAGAGCAGGAAGCCTGCATTTTCTTCCTCTTTGCCTCCCTGCTGTTTCTAGCAGGTTGATACAGGGAGAGAAAATCCTTCCTGTGTTTGGAAAGGATTTCCAGGGTTATTTGCTCCATCACCACCTCAGAGATTAAGGTGTGGTTCTGTGGATCCTGTTTCTGTTCTTGAAGATAGAAGTGGCATTTGGTCTCTTCCAGTCCTCAGGAACCACCCCTGACTGCCACGACCTCTCAGAGGTTATGGAGTGGCCTCACAGCAACATCACCCAAGTTCCTCAGCACTCATGGGGGCACATCATCACATCCCAAGCCTATAGCACCTGGTGTTCCCAACCAGTCTCCTATCCAGGTACTGACTCAATCTTGGCCCTTCTTGGCTCCCGAGGTCAGATGAGATCCTTTTATTCCCACACTGACTGCCTTTAGAGCAGCTCCCAGAAAAGCTGACACAGAGGGTCAGTCTCACACCCCAACACACACATTAGCTGCTCCTAAAGCAAAGGGCTGAGGCAGACTGGGAGAACAGCGAGACTGGGCACAGGCTACTAGTGTTTCTCGAAATGAGAAACTGAGCCTAAGCAAGTGCTCCCCTTCCATGCACATTCCACTGGAATAGGACTTCTGCTCTTAGGTGTCAGTCCTCTGTTTGAATAACCCAAACCATTACCCAAAAATTTAAATTATCATCATAAGTCTTGTTTGTGTATGAACGCAGGTCAAAAAACATTCCAGAGTACACCTGTCTGTGCTTGTCTCTTCTGTAATTGTATGGTGTGCTGGGATAGACATCTTTTCTTGAGCAGAGAGAAGTTGACCGCCCACTCACCAGCACATCTTGCAACATTGGTAGACACCATCTATTTTTCTTCTTTTCTCATCTTGTTTTTCTTCCTTCTCTTAACTTTTAATCTCTCTGTTGGGAAAGCATTATTTGGTGCTGGAAGTGCCAACTGATACCTCAGAAGGTATCTCTTCCTCTAATAGCTCTGCTCTAATGCAGAAGAACACTTGCCTTCAGGTTGGGCAGTGATGTGCAGACCTATTAAGACTTGTCTATTAGCTCATGACAACACTTTAAGCTGTTTTGTCATGTAGAAAAGGTCTACTGAGTGCTGGGTGGACTGAGGCAAAAACAGAGAACCTAAAAGTTACAGAATGCTTTCAGAAAATCTTGTATCCCTGACAGTCATCCATGGTCTCCTTGCCTCCGGCAGCAGAGATGAAATTCTCTTTCCTGTGTCACCTGCTGACAGACACAAATGGGAACCATGTAGAGATAGCCTGGGGAATGATAATTTAATGTTTCTGCTCCAGATCTTGCAGAAAAGCCTCTTGGATGGCGATCAGGGATTAGTCACCCTTATCATCCATCTGTCCTTAGTGCAATAACGAATCTGAGCCTTGCTCAGACCAGCCTCGTTTATAAACTGCGGGAGCGGCATCACTTTGCAGACCTGCTAGTGGAACAGCTGTAAGGATCCAGCTGAAGATGATCTGCTGGAAAGGTACTTGTTTTTCTGAGTGCTAGAGATATGGCCTAAGCCACCTCAGAGGGATCCGATCGGATTCTGCCTTCTTCCAGCTGTCCCTCTTGGATGCATGTAAAGGAGGAGTTTACTTCGCAGTTGAGATCTGAGAGTTGTTAGTGAACCTCTGCTACAGCACGTAGTCTTGGCTAAACCAGAAGGCAAATGTTCCTCTTTCCTTGGTGACACAGATATGGCTACTGTAAGGCAAAGGAAGCAGGAGTAAAGTGACAGACCTGCCCGTTTGGCTGAAACCACGCCTGCATCCTTTGGTGTGGGAGCACCTCCTGTTAGCTGACACTGAGAGTGAGGAGAGGTGGCTGCAGTCCAGTGATAGATTCAAATCTGTGTGTCTTTTGAGTGGTTTGATGTTAATATAAAGAACACGAGACAGTATATCCAACCCTAAATAGTTACACCTACAACTCCTCTCCACCTGCTCTGTAGAGGAACTTTGTGAAACTGGATCTTCTTCTCTCACATCTTGGATGCTCATGGTTTAATTTTGCAGCATGGCTTGGCTAGAAGGTCTGAGATCTAGAGATATGCCATCAAGTCAGCAGTGCCTTGGAAGCCAGAGCCTGACAAGAGATATGCAACTGAATGGAAGAAGGCTTGCAAAGAGGAGACAGTTTCCAGACAAAACCAGCATGAAGTAATCCCTGGAAAGTAAATGGAAAAACAGATTACGTTTGTTCTCAGATCTGTTCAATAATGGAGCAGCAGGCAGCTGCTGGCCTGCCTCCCCCGGGTCCTTTGCAGGAGCAGACAGCCACTGCATTATTAATTGTCTGCCTCAGAGTCCAGCGGGACGCAATGTGGCTTCTGGAGAGTAGCCTGGTGCTCTGGGAAGCAGCCCCTTCCCCGTGCCTCTGGGTTTCTTTCTATCAATGCATCTCTCTCCCTTGGAAACGCCTCTTGGTACTATGGTGTCCGTGTGACTGTGGTCACAAGCGCTGTAGCCTCAGGACAGGGAGTTTCCTCAGCATTTTTAATTTACTGTGTCACTGTAGCACCTCTGCTGCTCTGTGCATAGCAGCGGGAAAACCCACAGTAAAAGGCACTCCTTGCCTCAGAGAGCCATTGGACAAAGAAAGAGCTGTAGCCTCATTCTGTGAAGGGGAGAAACTGAGGCACAGAGTTACTGACACATGGATACAAAGGCCATGGAAATGTAACACGCATTTCCTTTCCAGCATTTATTTCAGTTAGAGCTTACCCTGGTCAGTGGGAGAAAGTCTGAAGTTGGAGGTGGGTCACTGTCACAGTTTGTTCTTTAGCAGAGATGCACCAGGTCCCATTGCTTTCAAACTGGAAAGTGTTTCCCTGGTCACAGCTCTAGGCCTCTTCCAGCCAACAGCCAGCCTAATGAGCTCTTACTTTGGTCATTGTTTTTCATATCGTCACCTAGGTATTCTGCTCCATCTCTTGCTCCATGCCCAATATTTAGTAGATCTCATTGGCTGCACGGATAATTCTTGGTCTGACCTGCAATGTGCTTGTCATAAGTGAGGGCCAATTTATTTTGAATCGCTGATCTGTAATGAACGTTAATTAATTCCCTTGAATGTAAAGGGAACAATTATTGCTGATCTTCCAGCCGAGGAGTGTGCCTTGGCCTCTGCCCCTGAGCTTTCAGGAAGCATTTTGTGCTCACCTGATTTAAAAGCTCAGTTGTTTTTACCAAGTGCGTAAATCACACAGTGGAGTCTGAGACTCTAGCACTGAGCTTAATCTTTGAATTGAAAGGTCAAAATGGAGATTTGGTGACTTCTACATTGTGTCCTCAAACAGAGAAAAAAACTTTGCTAGGTGATGGCCAAACAGAACAACAGGCAATAGTTGTAAAAGCTGAGTGCATTCTTTGGCTTTTGCCTGTGTCCATTTTTGCTTTCCCACAACCACTGAGCTGATGATGATGGTATATTTGTGTGAGGAATTCTTAATTTCCTTCCCACAGAATTTCAGTTGCCAATGCTGCTTTTTTCTCCTTTTCTTTACTTTTTCTATATGATATCGCCTCACAGTGGCTTGCTTAGTAATTTTTGCATGAAGTGCTGGAAGGTGCCTCCTCTGAAAGCTGGCTGCCTGTCAAGAAACTGCCTTGCTCTGTTTTTTCAAGTGAAACCAACAAAAGAAAATGTTATCTTTTCCTCTAGCACTTCGTGTAATTGGAATGTTTCTGTGCTTGTAGTGGGATGTGGACTGCCTTGAATTACAACTAGTACCCACCCGTATGTTTGACTGCTTCTCGCCTAAGCAGTAGCTCAGGTTTAGAAAGCTTTAGTGACAGGAACCCGTGGATTTTTTCCAGCTGGAAAGAATTGTTTTCTTCTTCTGTCTTTTTAACTTTAGAGCATTTTTCTTCTGGACAGGGCTTTTCTTTTATCATTGTGCTCCTTTCTAGATATGAAGTGATAAAACACGTCCTGTCTGCCTGCTGCTTGTAGCAGGATTGAATCCAGAGGGGGAATCCGTAGGGGTGGAGAAAGGGATACCCCAAGGAAGGGTGGTGGGAACCAGGTGGTTACCGATGCCACCCCAACACCTCAGCAGGGCAGCATTTTGCCATCTGCTGTGTCTCAGGATGAACAAAAATAATCTTGTGTTCTGATAAGCACTACACTAATTCAGCTCGGCTCCCACCCTAGATGGCTTTCCAGGCCCAAGCAGGGACTTTTCATGAGCAAAAGAGATTTTTTACATGGCACCCGGTTAATTTGGTGATAGGTAAGGGAAGAGGCCGGCAGCTCAAACATTCATTTTTCTGCTGTGCACCTCCAGGGAGAAAGACAGTGAAATGGAGGTGTGAGGACTTGCCTTGCTTCACCAGGAAACAGTCTCTTCTATGTGTATCTTGCCTGTGGTGATATTTGAAAGCTATTTTGGGCCACATCAGCAAACTTAATCCACAGTTTGTACCAAAGTATTGTAGTGTAAAAACTCAGATCAAATTTGACAGCTCCAACTATTTAGATTGGAGGGAAAAGCCAAACAATGAATCCCTCTGAATATTTACAGTTGATTTGGTCCCAGGGTACCTGTACCCACCTCACTCTGAAATGGAAGTGTTAGATGAGGTATGAGCAAAGGCTTAGAGGCTCCCAGCTATTTTCCCAGCTGGCGTGAAGCAGTGTAGCTGTATCGCCATGGCTGGGATGTGAGGAGCAACCGAGGGCTGATACTGCAGAGGTGTTGAGGAGGTCAGAGTGGTCCATGCACTCCCTTTGGGAGGTGTGGGGACTTATTTCACACACAATACTCCTCTGCTGAGAGTCCAAGCATCAGAACTAGAGTAAATATAGCTTTCTTACCTCTTTGGAGCTGGCTGAAAATGTGGGAAAGATGTGTTCACAAATAATTATAGTAATTTTCAACATTCCACAGGGGAAAAAAAAAACCCACAACAAACCAATCCAGCACACCGCAAGACCCCCACAAAGCCCTCACAGTAAGTTATTGAATGAATTCCCTTGGAAATCTTGTATTATAGCCTATGGCCACGATTTGATATGCAGGAATCAGTGTTCAGTTCTCAGCTCTGCTTCTTTCCTCCTGTGGTCTTTAGCTGAGATGCTCCATTTCCCTCCTGTCTCAGCTGGGAAATCACTTTTCAGGTTTTTGCCTGTTGCCCATCACCGTAGCATCTTCTTCATTAAATTGATGGCAATTGCAAAGTCCTTTGCAGCTTTTATGGGCTTCATAATACTTCCTCACAGGGAGCTCAATAGTCTGTATTGGCTATCACTGTCATCCTCTGAAATATTGCTGCTGTTCACATACATAATGTCCCCAATCCCAAAGGATCTGCAACCACCGAGCTAACTACAAACAAGTGCAGGGATTGCTTTGCTGTTCAGATGTAGCTGTCTCCTGAGAACAGAGAAGGAGCGGCATGGCTGAGTTATCGCCATCAGCTTTTTGCTTGTTTCTTGGGGGAGATGACCAGCTTTTGGTCAGAGATAGGAGAAAACTCCTTTTACAGGTTTCTCTTCCAAATGCACACTACTAGCAGATGCAGGGATGGGCATTCAGAAGAAACAAGGGTATGTGGAGACCTCTTAACCTCATTTGCTCCCTCTCCTTTTTAACTGACCCTTGATCACCATTCACCCTTCTGGGCAGAAGGTGGTCTTGGGACTGGGACAGTGCCGTCGAACAGGCAGAGCTATGCAGCTGCCTCAGCCCCATGTGCATGGGTACTTGCTGAACCCCTCTTATTCTGCAGCCTGGGATTTGGGAACTAACATTTATCTCTGCTCAAATCACCTTCAAACCATGTCTGGTGGAGGATAATGCTTCCTGGGCCAATGCGTAGGGGATAGACAAATTGCACACACCGGTGTTTTCAGGGATGCTTGTCCAGCACTAAACCTGCGGTTCAATGGCATAACTACAGCAGTCTGATTTTTATGAGAACTGAGTGTTAACCATGGAGCAGAAGTGCTTTTCTCTGCAGGGCCCATGTCCAAAAGACCCTCTGCGGAAGGAAAAGGGAGCAGAGTCACCCTGGTGTCCTTAGTGTCTCGCCAGGCTAACTCCCTTTGTTCACAGCACCCTGCTAGGAGGCTGCACAGCCACTCTTGCATCTGGCAAGGAAGAAAGCATCTGCCTCTGATGGTTTTCCACCGCCACCCCATTTGTTTCTCCAGGCAACAACCTGTTCTGGCAATAAGGTACAAACGCCTGCATTTCATCTGCTGCCTGTAGCACTGGCTGCCAGGATCACTGATGCTTTGGTTTGGCGTGTTTTTGTTCAATCACCAAACAAGAGCAGGATGTGGTGATGTGACAATTTTTGGCCAGGCTCCTGGGGCTGTGTCTGGAGTGTCATTCCCCCTGACTTGCTGCGTAAATTGCTTCCCCTCCTCATTTTGCTCTTCTGTTTCCTCTCCCAGCCTGTCCCTGTGTACCTGTACAGTGCATCTTTGTGGTTACAACTGGTCTTGTCAATGCAGCATCTTGTCCCATGCCTCTCTGAGGTCGCAGGTACCCAAATGCTATTAAATCTTCAGCTTAAAGTAGCTGTGTAAGATCTTTCAAACCTGTCTCTCGTCATATGTGGCCCAGAAACAGGGATTGTAATGGTTAAACTGTGTAGAAATGGGCTGCTAGGTGGACAACTGCAGCAAAGCTCCCGATGTGATGTTTCCTTAATCCAGAGCCTGCCAGTGAATGCATGGATAGCACGAGCGGGATGGGGGAGCTGGGCACTGGGAAGGAGGGTGAAAATAGCATCTCAAAAAGAAAGGAAATGGAGAAAGAAAGAAAATAATCCCTGAAAGAATTACTACTGCTCTTATTCTGCACTGTTTATGGAGGGAGAGGGACTTGTTCAACTTCTTGGTGTTGGTGGTTTATAGGAGTTGAAGTTTCACCACTGCAGTAAAGTGCCCAAAGGGAGACGTATACATGTTACCAGGAAATTGTAAAAAAGTGCCAATAAAAGCTTGTTGCTCACACATCAGGAGGGTGAGGGGAAGCATCATTACGCTGAAGGTTGAACGGGGGCCGAAAGTGTTTCTTTGGCAGATGGGCCAAGGCTGGGGAGCACTAGTCCTGTGGTGGTGTTGAGAGAGTCTCTTGGCTGTGGCAGCCTCAGCAGCAACAGCAAGTGAGCCTGGTACTCGAGAGCAGAAGCTTCTCCCCTTTGTCCTTTCTCCCTGCCCTGCTGCCGCATGCATAGGGATCCTACATGCTTTCGTATCGCTTCCCAAGGGCAGCTGGAGAGAGGCAGGGAAGTGGCAGACCTCTTGCTATCCCTGAGAGCCTTCCAGTGGGGAAACAGCAGTTCACATGAGCCACTGGCAAACTGCGAGCTGCCTGGAGCAGAGCAGTCCCTTGGATGGGTGTCTCGGTGTCGCAATACCTTGCAGTGTGGCACAGCTTGCTCAGCAAGCTCCTCCAGGCATGGCTGAGGCTGGAGACAAAATCCAAGGGCAGTGCTTTTTGTTGCTGGTCTTGCATTCAGGGAAGAGCCTTGCTGTGTGGTGTGTAAACAAAATGCTTCATTCGTAGCCGTTGGTTTATTATGCTGCTTGCTGAAATGATAGTACAGCCACTGCAGACTGTCTTACGTCCTCTGACAGTGAGCTCCTGTAACACCCGTGCTGCAGAAGCTGTTGCTGCTTACCAGAACAATGCCAGCTGAGAAATGCCGGCTGCAGTTGCAAAGCAGGAGGCACAGCCTCCACCAGCGTAAGCCACGGCAGCACCACACCAGTCGGTGTTTGCCCAGGGACGGTGCACTGCAGGGAGGGGGCCTGGCCCCTCTTAGTGTGTGTTCGTTTGCACTGACACATCACGCTTGCAGGCTGCGTGCTGAGAATGCTGGGTGCAGCTTCTTCTTGGTGACGGGCATTGAAGTAAAATACTGTCCTAGATACTGAGAAACCTGAGGAAGAGACATCGGCATTTCTTTTGGGTGGTAGTGTGGAGGGGTTTATGCAGTGTATGTTTGTGGGGTTTCTGGAAGGGTCAGTTGAGTCCCTGCCCCCTCATACTGCATGTTCACCCGTAGATCTCTCCTGATGGCAGCCAGCTCATTGGATGTGCCTCCTCCGTAGTTCCAGTTCAGCCCACACGTCACAGTTGGACCCAATGTTCTTAAGGATCTTTTCCAACTTAAATGATTCTGTGATCATGGAGGGAAAGGACTCTGAGCAGCACTTCTTATTGCTAGTGCCCTCATCACTGTGACACCCTAAACCTCTTGGCTATTGTGTGCACATGAATTAACCAAGGGAAAAAAAGAAACCCACTGTGTGTGGCTAGCGATCAAAGGGTAGGGAGCTTGCAGCCTAACAGGCGTTTAAAACAACGCTTGGAATTCTCGTTGATCTTTTACCGTTGCTGGCTGTTCCTGCCAGCTCTCTGGAACGCTGTGGTCTGTATATTACATTTATTGTGGCTCCATTTGTGACAGCTTCTTGGAGACAGAAAGGGAACTGGTGGGGCAAATGCTGGATGGTGGCCCAAGAAAGACAATATACACCAGAAGAAGCTACAACTCATTCAGCACAATCATGCAGCAGAAAAGTGTTGATGGTAGGAGAAAGCCTTGCTGAGGTCAGTGATGAGAAATGGCTTGTCAAACACAGCTAGTCCAATGTTGAGACAATTCTTTCTTCTCTGCCTTCTGTGGGCAGCTGTCCAGGTGTGTGGACCTCTGAAATGTGCTCCTCTGTAATGTGCTGGGTTTGCTTTGGATGACTGTGTAATGGGCTACCTCAGAAAAATGACAGTTTCCTTCGAAGTGCACAAGGCTGCATTGCTTAAGGGAAGTCCTTGAGTAGCAGCGTCTCTTGCTGATCATCTTCCAGGCAGGTGGTCAGAGGCTGCTCTCACGTGAGCAAAATCAGGGGGATGCAGGGGGGGGTGTGTGTGGCCAGTGTGAAACAGAAATTCCACGCTGGCAATGGAAACTGGTGACAGCCCAGTTCCAACAAACCCAGCCCAGGTGTGACTGCATCCTGCTGCTTTTTACCAGTCTGGGGCTGGGAGTCACTGAGCAACTGATGGAGAGAAACACCTGAGCATTAGGGTATCCTTGGTGGAGAGGGGGACCTGGGACAGGCAGACCCCTTCCCTCGCTTCCTGCCTGTTGTCTCTTGCCTTGGAGGGTCTGCATGGAGCATTGAACTGAAGTGGAGGTGGGTTTATCATCTGTGGCATATAGCCCTGCAAACCTCAACTAGACAAATGAACTTGTTGCCTGTCCCAGCCGCTGCATGAGGGAGCAAGGGAAGCAGTGAAGTGTCTCCCTGTGTGTCGAAAGAGCTGCTGTGAACCAGCATCAGCAGACCCCCAGAAATGTTCTCTCCCCTTGCTGCCTTTTCCCTCCTCGAGGGAGGCAGGTTCATTAAGCGAAGAAGCTTTGTGGTAGCGGGGAGCCGAGCGGCTGCAGGGAGAGGATTGCCTGGCACTCGGCTGCGCCATGCAGGCTGCCTCTTAAATCTTTGCCCTGTTAAATGGGATTGGCTTGTTTGTGAGCAGGCAAGATGCCCTTCTAGCACATGGGCATTAGTGTAAGCCGGTGGAGCTGCCAAGTCATCATTGCTGATCATTAAGTGTGTTTATAAAGGAAAGGCCAGGAGCCAGGAGGGCCCCGCTGAGCCAGTAGCTGAGCCAGCAGCAGGGGATGCAGTGTGGGTAGTGCTGCTTCCAGCTGGATTAACTTTTGAACTAAAAATGCCCTAAGTGTGTTTATAAAGGAAAGGCCAGGAGCCAGGAGGGCCCCGCTGAGCCAGCAGCAGGGGATGCAGTGTGGGTAGTGCTGCTTCCAGCTGGATTAACTTTTGAACTAAAAATGCCCCATGCAAGCCGTTCCGAGGTCTGGCATGGCGGTGATCGAGAGGGGTGTGCTGTCTGGATGGGTGGGGGTCCTCTCCCTGGGGCCATGTGCTTTGCCCTGGGGTGACAGAGCTGCCACTGATTTTGTGGTGGAGGGATGGATCTGGGGCCAGGAATGGTGGTCCCAGCTCAGTTCAGAGCTATGCAGTGATGCGGGGAGCTGCCTGCTGCTGCGGGCAGGTACAGGCGGGTGCTGGGCGTTTGACAGGAGCAGCCTTTGCAGAAAAATCCTTTTTCTAGCACAGACCATGCTGCGAACTGAATTGCTACCAGGAAAATTTTATTTTTTTTTTTAAGTCCACTGAATTCGGTAGAAGAGACTCATCATGAGGTCTGCCTCAGTGCCCCGGTCTGGGCTGCGTGGTGGGCAGTGAGCAGTGGCACGCAGGGCTCCTGGCAGAGGCGAGCATGGCTGCTCCACTCTGCGCAGCACAGCACGCGCTCCAGGAGGCTGGATGCAGGCATGGCGGTCAGCTCGCTGGCTGTTGTCACGCTGCTGCTGACATCTGCTGCTGCTGACATGAACAACGTACTCCACAACGAGCTCTCAGCGCTGCTCATCTGGGTGGAAAAGCTCTGAAGGGAGACAGCACCTGCTCTCAGAAGTTCGTGAACTTACTTTGGTTTCAGTGCTCCTTCAGCCCAGGCAGATGCCAGAGCAATTTGATGTGGCAATGCTGGAGAAGAAAAACCACGTTGGCAAGTAGGAAACCTTTGACTGTGATCCTGCTCCATGGTTTTCAAAAGGAGCTAGTGGTGAGGGATTTGGGCAGGCTGGGAAGGAGCCTTTAAAACAAAGCCACGTGCCTCTGGCAATCTGTGTGGTGTTTTACTCTATCATGGTGTTCTCCCAGCCTCAGCTGTGGCCTGAATTATCCGTGAGCACAAAGGAGGGAAATGGCAATACCAGCCTTGCCTCCTGGTCAGAGGAAGGCCTGAAAAGGTCTGGAAAAATCATTTGGCTTCAAGTCAAAGCTGCCACTTGAACTTGTGGGGTCTATTAGT
>NW_010414356.1:0-2810 GCF_000710305.1 Buceros rhinoceros silvestris
AGTCACAGTGACTTTTATCACAGCGTCCTTCTGTGGTGCATCAGGAACAAACTGTACTTGAAAACCGTACAAAAAATGATGGTGCTCACCATTGCTGGGAAAAGCTTTGCCCTGCCTGTTCTACCCTCCTTCTCTGTTACTTCCCTTAGATGAGGGCATTTCTGCTACGGGGTCGTAGCAGAGTGCACATCACTCTGGGGTTGCATGAGGAACTGCCAGCAGTAGCCTGACACAACGCAATTAAACCCGTGACTGAAACGAACAATAAATAAAAAGACAGACATACAGGTTTGAAATACAGGTTTCCATTAAAAGCATTACAAAGACGACTTCTCTCATTTTGAAGACAAAGAAAAAAATGAACTTCTACTAAAAAAAAACAAAGAAAAAATTTAAAATTACCCCTTTGCAAGTAACTTTAATGAGGAAAGGTGCGGGGAGGGTAAGGAAGAGAGGACTCGGAGAACTAGCAAGTGTTCAAAAGGGCAGATGCCCTCCACCTGGGTCAGTTTGCAACGACACCTTCTTCTCACAGAGTCAGGTCAGAGAGCCAGAGAGTCTTCACGTGGAGGATTTCACCACCTGCTCGTAGGGGGGAGGCGGCGTGTTGCAGTAGGAAGGTGGGGGTGGGTAAACCGGGTTTCCTTGCGGGGAATTGGGCTGGACGTGGAAAGCCATCGCCATGGGATTCATCACAGGTCCGCCTGGATCTGTGTAATACGGCACTCCGGGTTGTTGTGACCCTGAAAGAAAGAAGAGGAGAGAAAAGGTATCAACAACGGCAGCACCATCAGGCTGTGCTCTTCCAGGGCCTGCACTCTGTGCACTCAGACAAGTTTTCTCAGTGTTCATCAGAGCAAAGACAACGAGCCACCTTTCTCATTCCAGAGGAAAAACCCAGGCTTGCTACATTCACTTCTTGAGATTTCACCAAAAAGTTTCACTTTTGCACGCACTGGAAACCATGTCGTGACTCAAAGGGCAGCACCGCCCCAAGCGATGACCATTTGAAAGGGAAAACAGCGAGGCCTGCTCAGTTCCCCGCTGCAGAGGAGAGGCGTGGGATCCCAGATGGACACCGCGGCCCTGAGTCAGGCGTTAAGTTTTACCGAAGGACGTCACAGAGTGTTTCGTGGTGTGCTGGATCTGCCTCCAGGCCAGACTGCGTCTCAAGGAGACCAGTTCCCTCCTAGGCACCACACGGCTAAGGAGTAAACATGTATGAAGCGAAAACCCAGGCTGAAACCAGCTACAGCTGGCTCCCACGATGGGACAAGATTGCTTTGCACGGATTAAATTTAGGAAATTCTGTTGGAGCCTGCAGGGACAAGGAAAGGAGACGTACAATCAAACGCAAAATTCCTTCATGGTGACACACGAGGAACAACAAAGGTGGAGCGTAACCCTCCTCGGATATCACAGAGGGTGACAGAAGATGACTCAATGCAATTCCAGCAATTAAAGTCAGACTGTCTCTATATCAAGATTTAAGTTAGTTTTCTTCTCTTTCTCTCTATTTAGAAAAAGCCTGAAAAAAAAAAATCATGGCTGAGCAACAAGTTTTCTCCTTTTGGTGCTAGTCTGCCTTTCCTGTAATGACACAGCTCCCAAGGGCTTTTCCCCTCAATCATTCCTTTCCGTGACTTAGTGACACTAGGACTCAGAACCGCCACAGAAGGAATACAGGCTTCTGGAAGCTTTAAGCATCTTTTCGTACTTCAAGCATTGAGGAAGGAGCTACATACTGAATCGAAAAACGTGTTCTTGCAATATTAAATCAGATGCGTCGAGCCACAAGGTGCGGAGATGCAAACTGTCCCAGAGCCCAGCGTGTCTGCCTAGGGAGCTTTGTTTGGACACTCAGGAGCAAAGAGGATGGAAAGCAGATCAGGAACACAGCTATTTCCTTCTTAACAATTTTTAAACACACCACTGCAATATCTTTTCCTTTTGTCTGTCTCCACAGCCTCTCTTCCTTTGCTGCAGCGGTGAGAAACCTTGTTCTGCTTCCATCTACAGCATCAGCACGCAGCTGCGGGAGAGTCAGGCTGGGAACAGGAGCTGAGTCCTACCTCTCCAAAGTGTGGGCTAATACCCTTTTCTGCAAGCTTTTTTTGTTTTGAAGCTGAAACCATTTCTGCATTTTCCACCCCTGTGGGGAAATGGGAGAGGTTGAGGTAGCTCCAGCAGCCAGCTCCGTAATAACTGTTCTCAGTCAAAATTCCATCACAAATTATCGAACTGGCAGTGGGGGCAAGCGTGGACACCAATCTTTCGAGATATTTTTCAGTTCATTAAACCCAGCAGAAAACAACACCTGAGTACAAACTTCCTTGTGGGATCAACTCAGTAAGTATTTAAGTGCCTGCAAAGGGACTTGATCTTTCTAGCACCTGAACTGCCCGTTTGCAGCTACATAGGCCAGGGCTGAAGTGCAAGACACCACCAGGTCTGCAAACTGCTGCTTGTAGGTGAGGCGTTCAATCCATTTTCCCAGTCAGGTCCACGGAAAAAGCACTGCCACTGCCAGGCTGCTGCTGGGATGGCAGAAGATACTGCCGTTATCTCTGCAGGGAAGGAGGGAGATGGGCAAGGAGCCACCTTTCAAAGGATCCACCTCAACACTGAACTGGCTACTGCTACCAAATCTGGAAAAGGAGCTGGTGGCAAATGAGAACTTGGCTGACTACTAATTCTCATTGCTTTTGCTGTGGAACATTCTTAGAACAGTAGAACAAGTAAAAAAAAAAAAAAAAAAGGGGGGGGGGTAGCTCAGATTCCAAAACTTTTAAATAACAGTAAAAAAAGTC
>NW_010414356.1:2878-11490 GCF_000710305.1 Buceros rhinoceros silvestris
ACATTCTTAAAAAAAGAAAAAAAAAAAAAAAAAAAAAAAAAAGTGGTGGGGTTAGCTCAGATTCCAAAGCTTTTAAATAACAGTAATAACAGTCTGAATGCAGGTGGCATCAGCAGGTCATCAAAAGACTTGTGTGTATTTTATGTTTCCCTGCAACTTGCATTCCATGAAGTGTCATGAAAGAAAACAAACCTTGCTCTAAAATTAAAGCTGGTATTTGCCAAATCAGCCACAGATGCTCTGTTCATATAATCCTGAGGCTATTCTCCAGGCTTAAAAATACTATTTTAGTTAGCTTGGCTCCACACCAACCCTCCACTGCTGAAAAATAAATATTCCCCATGGAAATGCTTGTTCTGTCAAGCAGAAAAACAGATGCAGAAGCCCTAAAAAACTCTTGGGATTTAAACACAAAGAGGGTGAATAAAGTGTCGGTTTGTGTTTGTAACATCTTTTTGTCCTTTTAGACCCGCCTAAGGATGCAAGAACGAGCATTTCCGAAGTCTGCACAAGGCACATGAGAGTGCAACAGCCAGCGTGGCAGCAGGGAGACCCTAAATGCTGCATCTCTGCTCCACACTCGTTGTCACAGCTGGCCAGAAGAGGTTTAGGATGCTTTTCTAAGGAGCTGCCTTGATGCAGCTGCACTATTGCAGAGAGATGTAACGGTTCAGAAGAGGATTTTTGATAAAGAGGTTTGAGGCACCAAATTTTCAGAGAGATCCTCCTTCTCATTACAAAATATTCAGGTTTATTTCCATTTTTGTTTCAGTATGAAACAAAACTAAATTGACAATTCCAAAATAAGTTGTCAGAAAAGATAATTATCCGCTGGCTTCATCTCTCTCTAATACAATGAGCAATAAAATGACAGCCCAGGAGGAGAACTGTCAGTGTACCGAGAGTGCCTGCGACTGTGTGTGTGTCCTTTCACCGTCACAAATTACCACGGGTTTAGGCAATCTGGAGAGTGGTTAAAAATGACTCAGTTTGGCCTTGCTGAGGCGGGGAGAAAGCAAGCGCCGGAGCGTGCACTCGGATAGGTGCACACTCAGAAAGCTGTAGAAGGTCTTTCAGTTAGAGACAGCTGGATTCAAAATGCTCCTGTAAGGCCAAAATATCTTCGGCTTATAGGTGAGTCTTACTTTGCAGGGTAGTCCCAACTGGGACTAACAGCCAGAAGGGAAGAACTAACAAACTTAGAAAGCAGCATTGCCAGAGGAGCCAGCCCTAGGCAGGTCCTCCTGATGCTCACAGACATCACTGACCAGCGAGAAAGCAATCAAACTAACAAGGGGAGCCGGACCACTATGCTACAGAAAAGCCATAGCACAGAGCATAGGAGGCAGATCAAAAAGCCTGGCAAGATAGCCAGATAGTGGAAGAAAAAGTTTAGTCTTTCCTTCACCTCTGCCAGATGTTTTCAGCTGTATTTCCAACTCTTTTGTCATGTTTCTATTCTCTTTGGATACCTATCATTTTGTCTATGCTGCAAAGTGAGAACTTGCTAGCCTCCTCCCACCACTGTAAAGGTATTAGGAACCACACAGAAAGGAGCTGAAAGTCCTGTCACCCTGGGTTTCAAACCCACTCCTGTACTCTGCAGCTGAACTGTGCTGTTTGAAAGGCAGAAGACTTCATGCATGACAGGAGGTGGCTGCATGGTTTAGTACAGGGCACCACTCCCTCATCCAACTCTCAGCTTTCAAAACCCAAGAAAACAAAACCCCCAACCCCGCCCTTTTTAAAAGCCTTGGCAAATGCAAGAAATTAGCGAAACTTGTTTAATGAGCAGTCTCTGACCTGATGCAGTGTTGACTGGTTGTCTGGTGTAAGACACATTAAAAGTAGGCTCTTCTACTAGTGGAGGAGGGTACATCCGCCTTCGGATAAAGAAACCAGCTCCGCAACAGAACAAAACTCCCATCATCAAAAGGAACCTAGGCAAAGAGAAGAGGGAAGTCAAAACCCGCCCGTGTTCTGGCAGCTCTCAAACCCAGGCTGTTTGCTGAAAGAAACGAGAGCATCATCTAGCAACGATCAGCTTACAACTTCTATTAGGGTTTCTTAAACGGGCTCTCTCTTGAGAGCGGGGCTATGTCACCTGAGATAGCACTCATGGGGCACTTACGATGTACTACAGACATCTTTAGTGATATAGCACTATTGTCCAATGTCTTCTGGCACGTAAAATACAAATACGACACTATTACACACCCTCAAGCTTTCGGATAGTTCAGATTCATACCCGACCTTTGCCACCAGGATGCTGAACTGAAATTCCAGGCTGGTACAGTCTCAGACTGTGTACCTTGGACACAAGTCTTGTGCATACAGCGTTGAAGCTGCCCAGGAGGTTTACGGGGGACAATGAGGATTACTATTCTGCAGTTGCCCTTAAAGAAGATTCTCAGATGTTTTTAAATTACTCAACACTGTAATTTTGTCTCCCATGGGAAATATGGTAGCTGGCATTTAAGCTCAAAACAGAAGACTGAAGCATTCAGCGCTGAAGATGACGAGCTTTGCTTTGTGCTTCCTAGATGGGATATACATTCTCAAGAAAACCAACATCATTTTGCCTTAGTTCTCTTAACAACTTCTCCGACCTGACTACGCTAGTCTCATCGCTCCCTTGCTCTGTGCTGTGGTAATAGGCACACGCAGCAAGGGAACTTCAGAAGGGTTTCTTCTTCAGACAGTGGCTTTCACTGTGTTTCCATGATTAGTTATCAGACACACTAGTGACTGATGCAAGCTCCCAAAAACCCAATTGGTTCTTCTGCCCGTAACTGCCATCTCATTTCAAGGCCCTTTACTGGAAGACAATGACAACTGTGCTCTTTTGGAAGAGATGGAAGCCGGCCAGAGGCAAACCTACACACCATGCTTATCGCCTCTGGAGCATTCCCAGGTTTTCCAGAGGAAGACTGTGACACTTCAAGAGGTGTTTCGTGCAAAGGGCCAAATACTGTTCTTGTTTCTGCGGTGAAAACGAGAGCAGAAGGAGGTCCTGCTTCCCAGAGCCAATATTAATACAATCTCTTTTGGCAGCGTTCCTGCAAAGGATTTGTTCTGAACAGAAAAACAGAGATTTACGAAGTCACCCCAGGGATTGAGATGCAGAGCTCTTCAGTTATATCAGTGAGGATTGTACACTGAAATCCCACAGTCAGCTTTGGGAAATCTCTGTATTATAGTACATATCAGGCTTCTGTTTTCCAGTGTTTACTTGTTTCAATTTTGAAGGCGGTTTTTAAAAACAGCCTTCAAATTCTATAGAAAAATACCTGAAATCAGGTTTTGTAGGAAAGCTTTTGCTTTCTCTCTACTGTAATAAGAAGGTTTTATTCAGGTGCTTTCTTAAATTCCTCTCCAAAATGAATCTACCTTATTTTTTCATGATGCATATAACAGTGATTAGTTTAAGCCTTATCCAGATTACTGAGCTGCTGGTTTCACAAGCCCAAATCTTTCTGCCTTCTTTTCCCTTGCTGTCATTTCCAGTGAAATCCTCATAGTCATAAATGTACTTCTCTTCCTTTTTAATTGAAACCTCAGTTCAGCTGGCAAGAATATCTTAAACCTTGCCTAAATGCACAATCCTCCTTATACAATCCTCTTTGAAAACTGAGTGCCCGATGAAAACAGTCAAGCGCTGCTGCTTGGTGGCAGCTGGGACAGATGTAAGGAATCCAGCAATTTTGTGGTGGGACCGCTGCCTGCACAGATCAGTGGGATGCAGAAGCAGGAGAGGTCAACATCACGCAAGTAACCTCCTTTTTTCAGTGTGATGTCACTATATTGAGAGAATTTTACAAGCAAAACCCCAAAGACCTTGCATTTATATGTACACATACACATTACTGCATATTTGTACCTACTTCACTTTAAAATACTGGGGCTGGTAACACCCTGATTTAAGTCCTACAAACAAGACCAGAACAGGACAAACACAGAATTCCCGAATGCCCTGACCTACCAAAAATACCATAGTCGCTGGATAGAGAGAGCTCTTACGCAGCATCGTGAACCACAGCAATCCTCGTAGGAGCGACATCTGCAGAGAAATAAAGAGAAAAGGGCGTTAGGAGAATGGTTGTCACTCAGATTTAAAGAGCATCCCCAATCCTGATGCTGTTTGCACCACTGTCTGAACCATTATTTAGGACATCGCCATGAGCCTGGGAGGCAAAGCCGCCCTGGTAGTGTACAAGGCCAGGCTGGAGAGGGCTCTGAGCAACCTGGTCCAGCGGAAGATATCCCTGCTCGAGGCAAGGGGGTTGGGCTTGATGATCTTTGAAGGACCTTTCCAACCCAAACCATTTGGTGGGTCTATGAATAAGAACAGGCTAACCTTGGCCGGATAAAGTTGTCTTTCACACATACACATCTGTGGCACAGCTCTATTCAGGAACTTTTTGCACGTTACTGAAACGACTTTCCCATACACTTCTAAAGCCACCTCAGAAAGACTGAGTGTAGCACTTTATAAAGAAACACAGTATTATGTGGTTTTTTTCACAGTACATGTACACTGCAGACCTCAAGCATGAGCCATCTGGGGTTTTATTCACTGCAACAGCCAAGAATTGCCAAGTCAGAACTGCCAGATCACTCGTTCTTTGCATATCAGCAGCTTCCAAGCAGAGAAACCACCGAGTGCAGAGAAAACTTCAAGCATACAGTTATTTGCAAATGTAACGGCATTTTTTACTTCTCAGAAGTAGCACTGGTCTGCAACTGCCAACAATTCCCATTATTGAAGTAGGCTTTCCTCTAACACCCTCCCCTATTTCAAATTAATATTTCATGTGGAGAAGAACCATTTTAAAGGTATTATAGCACCAACCACTGCAAGCACAAGGCAACACTTCACTAAAAGCCAGCACATACATTACTGAATATCTGAACAATTTCTATGGCAACTGCCATGTATCACACCAGTAAAACACATTTAGTAGGAGAAAGGGCAGAGGCAATGCATGTATGTGACAGACTTGGATGAAAACATTCAGATTAGCATATGCACATACCAAAAAAAAAAGAGGATGTTACCACAGCTGGATCAGTCTTTTTAAGGGTGTTCACATCTGCATGCTCAATGCACATACTTAATTAATCATCTGGTTTTGGAAAATTTGCCCAACTGCATGACGGTGCTCTCATATATGCATGCAAAGCTAAAAAACCTCAATTGGGTAATTGTACAGACAATTTCACATTTACACGCTCAATTAACAAGGCTTCACTTACAAAACACGTCAAGTCACATAGGCTTCAGCCTTTAATCGGGGCCAGGAGAGGATGCTCTATGGATACATAATCAGTTGTTTTGCAAGTGAAAACAGCTTCATGCTCTTCTGATGGCAAGTAGGCAGGATTTATTTAAGCAAGACAGAGGATCTGACATGATCTGCATGGCAAGGTCCATTAATATACTCAGGCACCCAGTCTGAGACTCAAACTGAGTAAGCTGCTCATGTCAAAAACCACCCACTTTGCTGCCCCCGAACCTGAAGGCGACCCATCCCCAACCCTTCTTTAAAGCTTGCCAAGACCCTAACCACTGCTCATACTTAAAAGTTACCAGACCTCACACAACTACTAGCAAGACTTAGCACATCAGCATTAACTTCAGTCCCACCAGGACCAAGGAATTAAGTATTCCTCCATGCTACCCAAGAGGATCAACGCAACAGGAGCTTTCAAGATATATGTTAAATGCACGGACAGAATCAGGCCCCTTACAAAACAGGCTGGCAGCCAGTGCCTTCTGTTACGCTAGTGGTCATGGTACTCCTTTAGCTCTTCAACATGCTTTTGACTGAAGCACCTCATCCACATTACTGTGCACTTGCCCATTTTGCTAATGCTGCACAGCAAGGACTTTGCTGGGCCAGAAAAGCAGAGAGGAAACAGCCCATAAATCTAGAAGCAATTCTTAAGGGAAAAAATCCCCCAAAATCCCCCCAAAAGAAGGATCTTAGGCATGTGTGCAATCTTACTTCTGCCTCCACACACTGGCTTTGTCAGCCCACGCACCTTCACCTGACCACAAGCAGGACAGGGAGTGCATGCGCCAGGCCAGCCTCTGCCCCCAAAGCCATTTCCCAGATCAAGACCCAAGAGTTCAACTTGTATTAAAAGCGATACAAAAACAGAGAGCCCAGGGAGGCTGCACGTAGGCCTCCCCCATGTCCACCCCTGCCTAGCTTATTTTGCATCTCTTCCCTCCAGAGCCAAAAGAGATGGAAAAAGGTTATTTTGAAATATATAATTATGGTTGTTCAAGCCACCAAAATTAAAAAAGCATCTGTATGAGGAGTATAGTACCTGAATTTACTTTTTATTTTAGTCTCTAAATTGACTAGGCTACAAATCAGCACCATTTTTAAAGTCTCAGCGGCTTACCTTTTCTTCCTGCAAGAGGGCTAAAGCACCAGCTGGAAGACAGAAAGGCTCAACTGCTGAATGTTTATGAAGCTCCTGAGACCTCTGAATGGCAAACAAACAGGTCATCATAGAAAAGTTGTCTCCTACACAGCTGATTGCACTTTCAAATGGCTGAAAACAACGATGCAAAGGATGGAGGAGTATCTCATTAAGGCTGTGGTTCAGCAAGCTCCATTTTCTAACAGCCTTTCTGAGGCTGCCTTTGCTGGGTGGATGTGTGAAGCTATCCAAGTATCATGACTCAGGGGGAAATCCCTTTGCGATTTGACACTAGGAACCCTTTCACTTTTTACCCATATACCAAATGGGCACTGTATTTTGCATGCCTGTGAGTATGGACACACGTTCCGATAGGCAGAAGCCTAGAATTAAAGACGATGCCTTGGTAACAACCTGCTGTTTGTATTCCCTACCACTTGTTAGCAGCGCCAAAAAAGACTGGAAGAACGAACGGCCCATGCTGACACTGCCATCAGGGTACCACACAGGCTTTGCTGATATCTTGTTCTTGATTCAAGGCACTATGAAAAAAACCACATAACTTCTGACAATATCAATCCCAATTACAAGGACATTAACTTACTTACAAAAGCCATATTTATTAGAAGGCAAAAGACAACAATAAAATCAGCTTATTAATGGAGTAACAACAAGCTTAAGAGTAATCAGTCTTTGATGTACTATCTCTTACTGCCTGACAGCAAATTCCAGCAGAATTAAGACCCTGGGTCATAAAAAAAAAAAAAAATTAAGCACACACATATATTTATTGAATTGGCATGCATATGTTTTAAATTACACTTGGGCTTTGGCTCTGCTCTATGGAGATGGACTGGTAGTGCCCAGTGCCAGCTGAAGAAGGATGAGCCTTATTATCCATCTGAACTGGACCGAGCCCATCTCCTACAGGAGACTTTTCTAAAGACAATTTCCCTCTTTCACACATCAGCTATGATCCTGAAAACTGCATTTTCCCTAGGGCAATACTTGCTTCATTGATCACACTTTAAGCCATCACGTAGGATAAAACATGATCCATTAGATGCTTTCTTAATCTGCAACTTCACCAAGCATACGGTCTCTCTTCTGGAAACTGCGTGTGATGCGATTTATGATTTAGAAGATACATCTATTCATTCATAATTCAGTAGAGTGAAATGAATGCATCTGCATGTCTTATGACTTGTACTGCTGGCACACCAAGGAACTGCTGTGTCAGAGATCAAAGTTGCACTGTGTGTCAGATCACAGCGACAAGCTTTTTGTATGGGTTCACACTTCAGTCATGATGCTCAGCTTGGTTCCTTAATGGACAAGCAAAACACAGTTTCGTCTAAGGGTGTATGGTATGACCCAAACCACACAAACAATCCCCGTATTCTGTGAATAGTAACTGCTCTAATGAAATGGTCCAGAAGATCTTTTCCATTTTTACCTGCATCTACACAGCTGAACAAGTCCCTTCTTAGCAGAGCTGCCAGAGCAAAGAACCGCATCTAAAAATAATTCCCTGATTGGCACTTGCTGAGAAGTGGAGAAATTAAAGATGTAAAGCAAAGATTACAGTCTTCAGTAGACTGCATGGCCATAGTGGTCTGCCAACGTTCTCTGTCCTCACTTAACATGTGTATTATTCCCCATCAACCTCATCGACTACCCCTTTGAAGTGCAGGCTGAAGCATTCTTAGGTTTCCTTTCTAGGCTGTTTGCATCATATGTGCCAAATCAGTGCCAAAACCTGATTTAACATTTGTGATGATGATTAGCAATGTCTTTTTGAAGAGCAAAACAAAACATGAATCGTTAATCTACGGATAGTGTCAGAAATCCTACTGCAGACACAGAGACAGAGACAGAGGGTGGAAGGGTAAAAGAAAACCACCAAACCCTCAAGAACCAGATACAGTAAACCACATGATTTCTAGCCAGCATCCTGAAGTCAAGCCTGCCTTTAATTCCAATGAAGGTTGCACACCAGTTATAGGTTAAATGTTTGCTGCATGTTCGTGTAAGATCTATGAGGCAAACTGGGATTACTCGGAATACAAGAAGCACTGGCAGTTTTTGAAGTGCAAGGGGAGCCAGGAAGTTAAGAAAAGGAGGATACAGCAATAGACCAAAACTAAGAACAGAAAAGAAAGATTGGGGGCGGGCGG
>NW_010414357.1:0-11483 GCF_000710305.1 Buceros rhinoceros silvestris
TCTCCTCTCCGCCTGTGCCACCGCCACTGCAGTGGTGTTCGGGGCCAGAGGACCAGGCTTCCCGCCCAGAAATCTCCTTTCAGCGGGATCTAGCTCCGGACATCAGGCTGGCGAGAGGGGGAGACGCCGGGGGTGTAGGTTTGCCATCGGGGTGGTGGGGGTAAAATGGGAGGGGGGAAGACGACCCTCAACAACCAGGACTTTAATCTCCGCTGCTAGCCGGTGTGTCTTCCTAATTAGATCCACAGGAATTTGTCAGTGTGGAGCCGTGCTGCAGTCCCGGTTGTGTCGCTTTCCTCCCCGCCGTTTGGCTGCTGTTGATTCCAGCTTCCTGGGCTATTTTCCTCCCGAATAAGTTATTGCTGCTGTAGGGAAGGTGTCCCATTGCTCGGGGCTAGAGCGGAGGGGAGAGAAGGGGAAGTTTCTTGGGAAGCACTCCCATTGTGCTCAGAAAGTGGCTCAGTGTCCTCCTAATGCATCTCATTTCCCCTCTGCCCTCTCTCCCCGGCTAGTACTCGCCAGATCTTGGGAGTTTCTTTGCTGCATTAATTTACTAAACTAAAAAAAAAAAAAAAGAGGGGAAAAAAAGGGAGGTGGAGAAGAGGGAAAGCAGAGGGGAGGGGGTAACTGAGCCTCTCCCAAGGCCCTCCTCTTAGCTGCGCTCATTGGCCTCAGGGCTGAAAGAACTACTCTAGGACGTGGTTGGATAAACGCATGTTGTTCAGCAGAAGCTGTTAACCTTTAAAGCGCTGATACGTTTTGGTTTATTTCAGTTTTTTTAACCAGAATTGCTGTCTTTTTAAGAAGTCTCTGAAATCGTCTCCCTTGACAGGGCAAGCATAACGTGACTTAAGTCTCCATCTCGTGGAAGATCTGCTTGGCTAACAGTTGCTATGTGTTGCTGTTGGTTTTTAAGGGGCACGTCTCTGCTGGGGTTTTTGGTTGGTGGTTTTTTTTTTATGTTTGGGTTTTCTTTCCTTTTTGTTTTATTTGTGTTGGGGTTTTTTGTAGTTTTTGGGTTTTTTTCTGCTCTTGCACTTGGTTTTGCAAAGAGGTTTGGCAAACACCAGAGCTACCAAGGCCAGGGCAGGTAAGGAGCATTTAGCAGTTTCTTGTTGTAGCTCCAGCTGAGCTCGCAGGGTGCTGAGTGTGGTGGTCGGGGTGGGGATGAATGGGCTCCTTAGTCAGTTTGTCAGCATGCTAGTCTGTCAGTTTGTCATCAACTTGTAAGAATTGAAATTAAAACCTAGCTCTCCTAGATAATCCAGGATTTCTTTCTTCTGTCTTGTCCCGGTGTAAGGGGATATTTCTTCTTTAAATTCTGGCAAAGAAAGAGTTGCTTTTAACCCTTTTTTAGCTGTTTTTAAGCTGTTCAAAGCCTAGTCCCATCCCATGCTGGGAGAGTAGAGGTGAAAAGGACTGCTTGCTCCTCCACTTCTGTAGCCCCCCGGGATAGGGAATAGCCAAGTTTTTGTTCTCACTTTAGGTTGCATCTCAAAGGACTTTACTGCTATACTAGAAATCACCTGATGTTTTTGATGTCCTGTTTTAATTTGTTTTAAAGCAGCATGTTTCCTGAGCTAAGCAGACAGAAATATCCTTTGGGTTATCATTCAAAAGAAAAGGGAAGACAGACCTGCTTGGCTTCTAGCCATTGATACAGAAGAAGTTTAATCTGATTTACTCCAGCTACTGGGTCTCAATGTCTAGCTAGATTAATAACAGGCTCTGATTACAACTCATAGAGATTCCTGGGGACGTGATTCCGTGCAGCATTTCCTGCCTGCTGCTTGCTGGCTCCTCACTGTACTTTGTCTCCTGATAGTTATCCCCTCATGGATGAGCCTCTGTCACTGTGGTTTTCCAGCTCGCAGTGTGCTGACAGACCAGGGATGAGCTTCAAATGGGGAATGTTAAGAGGACCCGCACAGCAGGAGAGAAATGGTGTTTCCCCTGCTTTTTCACTGAGAAGCAGGACAAAGAGCAGGAGGCAGAATCATTTCTTGGCATCTGTGGGTTAAATCTAGAGGCTAGAAATGGGCTTTCCAAGAGACAACACTGTCTCATGTGATTTTGTCTTTGGCTGTAAGTTTGATCTTTATACCGATGGAATCTTGACTTGCCTCTTTGTGTCCCGGCTTGCTCTCCTTGCACTATCTTGGGTTGCAGGAGCAGGGTGACTGTGCATAAGATCAAGAAAGCAGATTCATCTCTGTATAAGATAAAGCAACTTCACAGCTGCTCCTGTTGATGGGTCTCAAATCAGCTTTTTCCCAGGGAAAGAACTTATTTGCTTTGTTGTCTTCTCTCCTGGTGGTGATGGTGACTGAGTGATTTGTGTGGGCCCAGGGACTGTTCTGCTGGTATTCAAGCATTTCTTCTTACTGGAAAGATATAGGAACATTATTTGCTTTGGCATTTGAGTAAACAGATGCAAAAACAAGTTGTTTGGAGTGGGTCTAGGCATCAAGATGATTTAGACCAGGGAGTAAAATCAAAAGAAATAGAAATTTACAGGATGAATTTTGCATGTCTTATCATGCAGGACCCCTGCACCTGTACCTTCTGCATTATGTGTTTTGCTGTGATTGAAAAAAGGAATGTATTCAGGATAAAATTTCCCCTGTCTATTCCTTCCTTTATTTTAGAAATAACCGTATGCTCTTGTATCTCCTCCTGGTGCCGAAGCAGTTGTTACTTGCTTGTCTTTGTACGGTGCTCTGTATGTGCCACTTACACGTGACAGACCTTGGTCAAGGTGGATCCAGATCCTTGGAGTTCCCATCCTTAACCCAGGTGATTCAAGAAAACGCCCACCAATCCCCACTGAAAACCATCGATAGGGATATCCGTGCTGAAGTTACCCGCGCTGGTTCTGCACCATGCCTGATTTTCAGTTTCCATTTGCTCTCCAAGAAGCTGAGGACAGGTTAACTGGAAATTGGATCTGGAGTTATAATGGTTGGAAGTTGATTTTATCATTGTCACTGTAAGTAACTCTTGCCATCAGGTGCTGGTTGGCCGGACTCCTCTTCCCGGATCTGTCCTGGCTTGCTCTTAGATTGGGTTTTAGCTCTCTGCGTGGGTTTTCTGCGTGTTTTGTGATATCTTGGCAAGCTTTACTTGCCAAGTCTCTTATTTTTCAAGCAGAGTCCGAATGGCTTTGAAAGGCATTACTCTTTCTTTGGAGGCATTTGTACAAATGACAGAGTTGAAGATAACTTACCATGATGTCAAAAGAGGGTCTTAAAATTAGAATTACCTGCTGCGTCATCACCTTGTTTTTATTAGTTTGTTTCAAAGTGCACGAGTCTTGTAAAACTCAGCGTAGGTGAAGCTGTCTGGGAAGTTTCTGTATCATCTTTCTGGGCTGTGAGTGGTGGATTCTCTTCAACATAAGACACCACAAAGATGGTTATTGCAGGGTTACTGTTGTTAGGGAGTAGGATAAAACATCTTCCCATTTAAGAGGTCAGTAATTATGTTGACCTGCAGCAGGTCAATGTTTCAGAAGTTCTGGCTGATAATGAACTATCACTGGCACTACAACCAACAGATGGGACTGAATTCTGCGCAGCTCTAGGCTTACCTTGAGGGAAAGGAAGTGACTGGGGTTGCAAGATCTGGGCTGAGGACACTTGTTCTATGACTAGTCTGCTAGATCTTTTCTTTGTCTCGTCATAATAATCTCACTACTGTCTTCACTGCAGGTGAATTTGGTTTTTGTCCTTACTTGGTGATTCAGACTTTCCAGTTAGCACTGATGGCTGAGGACTCTGTAATAACTCAGTGCAGCTGTGGTTTTTCTGTTTCTCCCCACTTGTTTTTCAGTGTTCTAGATAGATGGACAACTGGTTTTCTTTGTTTTTACAGGCATCGCTGATTTCTGACATCTTCTATATGGTATCTTAATATTCAGTGATATCATGGTTGACTATTTGACAAATGCTGATCACCAGAAACAGGATATCACTGTAATCAAGAATGGGTCATTAGGTGGCTGGTGGGATGAGATGAAGATGAGGATATGACAAAGAATTTGTGAAAGACAGCTTTCGACTTGGGCTCTCTGGGCATGAGGACTAACAAAGTTAGACGTGAGTCTTGCCAAGACAGTGAGGATTATGAACTTAAATAGTCACAACTTGCAGGTACCCTTCAAGAAGTAGGAGCTGCTGTTAAATGTGGTTGGGCAGACGTTGTACCCCTAGCACTGAAAGGTACAACCACCACAAGATCCCCTGAAAGCCAAAGACAGGTAGACTGAACAAAGGGATGAGTTCAAGTCATGGTTAATTGCATGAGGCAATTGTACAATGTATCATCTCCTGGCCTATCTCCTCTCCCAAAAGATCAGTCACCGTGTCTGAGGCTTTCCAGATTTTATTCTTCATAGAGTGGCAGGTAATAAATAGCAAAGAATAGCTGAGTGATGTTTGTTTATAAATTGCCAGTGAAAGGCTGGATCTGATCCATAAGAGTTACCGAAATGCACCCGTAACCGTAGGTCTTTGTTTCAATATGTCTTCACATGATTCCTGGTACTGTAGGAGTAGATCAGGCTTTTTAGTAGGAAAGACCAAATCGGATGTCTGAGGGAATGCAACAGGAGCCATGGAAGTCATAATTCTCTAAAAAAGTGTAATGCTCTTAATTTCTCCTTAGCACTCAACTAAAGTTTGGAGGCGTCTGCAGGAAAGTGTGTGCGTAAGGAATAATATATAGTCAGATGATATATGTCAGTAGGCACAAGTCTTTTTATGGCTGGAAAAAAAAAATCTATTTTCTAACTATGCTCTTCTGTCTTCATTCTGTTCCTAGCTATGAGAGTCAGGGAGAATCTGCTTCTCCAGTTTCCTTCAAGCGGTTCCTCCCTGATCCTTTCCCTTGGAGAACGCAAGTGAATTTCTTCTGTGAAGAAAATGAGTATTTCAGTGTTCCTGGTAGTCTGTGAGTTAATTTTCTTTTTGATAGTTGATAGAATCTCTTAAAGATGAGAACCCAGAAGGCCTTGAAAATTGCTCTGTGATGAGATAAACACGCACCCTACGCTGACAATTAACCTAAAGCCTCATTTGCAACTGTGAGCTGATTTCATTTTTGATCTGTTTTTCACCTCTGGATTTTATAGCAAGTAGTTGTAGTTTCTTTTGCTTTTCAAAAATTAAAATTCAGATAATAAATTCATATATGGGGGTAAATGCCTACAAATCGAACATTCACACTGCTTGCCTTCCGCAAATAGATTACAGGATTTTCAGTGAGGAAGTGGCCAGCACAGCGGTAAAGTACACTCAGCGTATCTTGGGAATACTAAATCCATTATTGTCAGTTTGTTCTTTGGAGAATGGCTAATGAGGAAACAGTGCTCCAAGAACATGGATTGTGCTTTGCAAGAGATTCAAAATACTACAGCAACACTGCTTGTCTTTTGACACTAAACAAATAAAAACCAAATTTTAAATAAAATTAAGTTCAGGGAATTTTACAAAGGATTCTACCAAGTAAATTCCTATTCAGTTGATTTCCATGTGTAGTAAGGTATTTCTGACAAGATGATTCAACTAAATACAATTATCTTTGTGTCTCAGGATCTCAGGTTTCTCTTTTTTAATAATTGACTGATAAAACAATACCATAAAATGTTCCTGCAATGTTTTGTAAAGGTAAGTGTTTTTACTGAAAAGATATAGAGATGAAAGAGGATTCACTGGAACTAGTGTGTAAAGGTTCATCTTAACCATATTTCCAAAAATATGTTTACAAGTGAACTCTGGTGAAAAGTTCGATAAAATCCGTTTTGATACGCAGTGGATCTGTGGCAAACAACCACTGCAGAGCTTTGCGTGGGAAATTCAGCAGAACTTGCAGACTAAGGTTAGAAGGCCGCTAGGGATGGAGCTGAGGGATTTGTGGTGTAGGTAATATTTTCAGCTGAAGTTCAGACCAGACATCACTGTTGACAGGCTCACACCCAATTTGTTTCAAAAAATGATAGGCCTAACCATAGGAATAGAGTTTGTCTTAGTAACAAAGCTGAACTTGGTCAATACACTGGAGTGTACTGGTTGTGAAGTACTCCATCATGCATGGTATAACCTTAGAAAATGATCTCCTGGTTTCCTGAGGACTCTTTCTTAGGAGGTGCCCTCAGGATGAGAAATGCTGAGATACGTTACTGGCAGTCTGAGCTCTTGATGAGATGACCCAAAGATGAAGACACAGAGCAGATGAAAAACAGTTTGCAGGAACCAAGAAACAGGCAACTACATCAACTACTTTTTGCCCTTTTTTTAAGCTGGAGGAAGACTTACCTTGATGCTTTGAGCCAGGGAAGGTTTTTTATAGCCGTGCACACGCACTCACTCACACAAGGTGTCTTGTTGCTGCATAAAATATTTGTGTTCTCATAAATGTTTGTAATAGTCAAGTAGAAGTGTCCTGTACGGATGTGCTGAGGTCTCCAGGTTCCCCTTTTCCCCTACAGGCTGTATAGGGTCTCATTCAAAGGACCCACATAGTACGTCTAAGTTTGCTGTCCCGTTTGCACAGGATTTCCCTTCGTGAAAGGGCATGTATACACGGTATGCTGAATGTCTTAAACATGAAGGTTCCTGCCCTACATTGCTCTCTGCAAAAAGAGCAGTTATATAGAATGTCCTTAACCTTCATGCTCCTGGGCAATACATTTCTTGACAAGTAGTTTAAGGGCTGTATTGATTTCTCATCACTGGAAACATGGCCCGCTTGAGTCTAGTGATATCCAATCTGTGATCGTAGAGTCTGTGGAAGTGGTGTGAAGCCCTGCGCTAGGGTTGCTTCCAGATAGGCTATATGTTTGCAGAAGGCCAAGCGAAGAGCTTGCTGAGTGCAGCGTTCAAGTCTTCCTGACCCAAATGGGTGTTTGCCTCCCGTGTCAGGTGCATGAATCAGGCTAAGGCAGTAATCCCTGAAAAGCAGGAAATAAAGAAGAACAGATGGTCGTTTTTCCCTTAGCAGTGCTGATTTATTAATTTAAATTTTCATGTCTCATATGTCATATAATGACACTTGACTTGAGCTTTGAGTAGTCTTGCTGCATATCATAGGCTTGTCACTGTTATAATTTATGTAGTGTTCTGTAGTAAGAAAGCAGCATGGACCTTGTAGCCCTAAAAAAAAAATTACACTGCTGCTTCCATCAGAAGCTTGATTTGCAGGTCAGAAGTTAATTATTTTCTGACCTGTGCAGAATAATTACCAGGTGATCCCAGAGAACCCAGAAGTACTATTTCTTTCAAAGGTCTTGGCCAATAAAACTTTTTTTTGGTTACATCACTGTGTGAATGAAAAAATAAGCCAAAGTTGATGTTACAGCCAGTCTCGCCAGAACTTGTCAAGGTCTGAACATCACACAGTTGTTGGAAATATTATCTTAGTTTTTAGTTTTGTGAAGCCCATTGCTCCTGCCTTATCTGCCCTCAAGGCCTGCAGGAAATGGAAATTTTCTACCTTGTATCTTGCTTGTAAATGAAAGAAACCATCTATTTATTTGGGGGTGAGCAGGCACCAGGTTGTGTGAGATGCTTATTCAGAGGTAGAATCATACAGGGCAGACCTAGAGCTACTCCCATCACCCTCTTCATTCCTGTTGTCATGGATTAAAAGAGGAAAACAAAACATAAGATCAAGAGGGAAAACAAATATGTTGCATACTTCAATTACTTCATTTGTCTTGTGAATTTGATAGAGTGCGTGTGGGAGACACCGAGAAGTGGAACCCTTTAGAGGAAAATTTTGACTGCAAACAGCAGACTTAGAAAGCAAATGAGGAGATGACAGCCAGTGATGCTGAAGTGGCCCCTTGGTGTCCAAGTGTTTAGATACTGAAACACCCTCTTACATGTCCCAATTCTCTCACAGAACCAAGTACCATGATTTATCTTCTGGAATGAAACAAACAAGCTGCAGATTTTCTTTTGCGTTTTGGTTGTTTGGTTGTTTTTTGGGTTGTTTTTTTTTTGGGTTTTGTTTGTTTGGGTTTTTTTGCAATGGAAATATTTGCATGTCAGACATCTAAAAGATAAAAAGAAGACTTGAAAGATCCCTCTTCTCTTAATGCATAAAAAAGGTCCAATCCTCCATCCACTCTAATGAAGCTTTTTGACTCTGAAGGGAGGTATGGCACTGCTCAGGCTTCAGTGCACCAGAAGATGCTGATATGGGATAGGTTCTCACTTTGCTTTAGCAGAAGAAAGGGTTTTTCACCTATCTGAGATGCCTTCAGGTTTGATAGCGCTGTTGAGATGTAATGTCTCAGTCAGGGCCTCCCTCGGGTAGAACATGTTTCTTGCTTCTGTATTACAGCCCTCTTGAATAGTCCAAGTTTGTGGATACACTTCGAGGTTATTTTACTCATGAGGAGTAGCAGCTCTGACTGCTTCATTGCCATCTAAAGCAGTCATTCCCTAAGCAGTGATTTTTTTGAGAGGTCATTAGACAAAAGACTAATTTCCCAGCTGTATTTTATGTTATTGTTTGAATTGTGGACTTCCAGAAAATTACTTGAGCATCACTGACTTGAGCTCCTTGTATGGTCTTCACACAAGCATCTTGCTTTCACCCCTCTCTTTGAGGCAGAGAGCTGGTGTAGGTTTGGGTTACTAAGGGCACTTCTGCACTAGGTTTACGGGTAATTGTTTCTGGAGTGCAGGTGAAAGGTGCCATTTGACAATCTCAGCTGGGTTGTGTGCAGTTGAGGTGCTTACCTCGTCTGAAATCCTTGCCTCAGGTGCAGTATCTCATGCCTCAGGTGAAAGACAGAACAGAGATTGTAACACATTTGCTAAGCAGCTTGCTGTTGCCTTGGGCTATGTATTTGCAGCGTGCTGAGTTAAACGCTGAGAGAGGTACAAGCCCTCTTGCATGCCACCTGTCAACCCACTGTTTGCCCAGGGCTTGGGTAACTTTTCCTCCACAGAGGGGCTGCGAAGTTTGCTCAGCATGCTCGTTTTCCACATCTTGGGTGGTACTATTGATCCAGCAGTTAGAGAAGGGTATTAGGCAGTGCAGACTGCTCACAGGATTCAGTGATTCTCCTCCCCATCCACGAGAGTGGGGAGGAGTGGGCAGACAGCTGCATGGTGCTTAGTTGCTGGCTGGGCTTAAACCATGACACTTGTCCTCAGCTGGATCTGAATGGAGGGAACACTCCTCTGACACAAACTTGTACAGGCTTTGCTTGGTCAAAGCACTTGATGAGGCTCCTTCTTTAAATGACGTGAATGGAACCTCTTGATTTTCCTGAGATATTGTTGATTAATGACCCTTCTCTTCCACAGCGTGTATTCCTAAAGGCTGTGTTGGAGAAGGACTCTGAATCTCCTAGATCACAATTGGTTTTGCCTTAACTGCAAGGTTCTTTTTTCTATCAGAATCTCTCTTCCCTCTTCAAAATACTTAAATAATGGTGAGTTCTAGTGACTCAAGGCAGATGGCTTCTGTGTATACAGCTCAGCTAATGCAAAGGCACTAAAGTGCTACTGGTTACAAGTTTTGCAGCGTTGTTTTGTTGCTGCCTTTACCTGCTGCATGTCCGGCAAAGACCAAAGTTGTAAAACCTTTGCAAATTCCTGCTAAGCATCAGTGGCCTGTGTTTATTAAAAGGAATGGAAGTGTAAAACCCAGGGCGTACACAGCATGGATTTTTTTTTTTAAATATACACTAGCTCTGCCTCCCCCACCCCGCCCTGAGCTTCAAGACAATTTTTTATGGTAAAATATTGGAGTGTTATAATGAATTCCCTTTGGCCACATCAGAGAGAAGAATTTGCAGCCCATTCATGATATTGAACCATGCCAGCACTTTTCTTTTATATAGCTTTCCCTCCCCATGAAAACAGTTCTCTACCAAGGCAATTGAACTGGACAAAAGTGATTTATGAAGGCTGTGCAGAGAGAAAAGGCTTTGTTAGCTTTCAGGGAAGACGTGGAACACTGAGGGTGAGAAACAGCTTGGCTGAGACATGGGGAATCACAATCCTCTCGTTTAATCTCCGTGCTTATGACCAGAAGTGGCCTCACTTTGCATTTGCTGCTTGATTACTGAACCTAGGAAGCTGTCATCTGGAAACAAAAGGCAGCAAATCAAATCAATGGGCGTCTTTCACTGGGAACTGAAGAAGCTTGTGAGCTTGTATTCTCCTTTGGCTCATTGTATGAATGAATGCTAAAACCTGTTAAGGCATGTTTCTGCTTGCCCATGGAAGTGCAAATATAACCCAACTTTTAAACTCTTCATGTATCGTGCCATGGTCTAGGAGAAACTCCTTTTCATGAAAAGAAATCTCCCTCTCTCAGATAACTTATCCATGGGAAAATCAACCCCTTCAACCAGTGCAGAATTTTACAGCAATTATTTTGGTTAAACCAGCTGTGATAGGGAGAGTGAAGTATGGTATGAAGCAGACTAGTTCAATATTAAGGAGAAACAGAACTGTGGTGTCTGTCACCTGACTTCTGTGTGGACAAAAGGATTGGAGATATTTATGATATTGTGCTCTTTGTATTCATATTATCTGAAATGGAAGAACTCTGTCAAAGGGCCAGAATCAGTTACTGAATTAAATTTTTGAGAGCTTTATTGTATAGACAGTAGCTATTCCAGTGCACTTTTCTTGGGTTTTGAGAGCTGGCTGAATTGTTTGTGAAGGAATAACCAAAATATTGTAATGTATATACACACATAAATTACATATTAATATAACATATTTGAGTGTGTGTGTATAGTAACCGATAACACCTGCACAGGCTTTCTGCATATAAAATACAAGCTGCAGCCAGAACGTTTTCGGGCTTGATGTGTGTTGTGGAATCCCGGCGTTAACACCCTAGCTCCCAAACCCCTGGTAACGTGGTGTGGAATCCATATACCATCTCACTAAATGTAGTGTGATATGTAACCCAGAGAGCCATTCTCTATTCAGGCTTTACAGAAGATTCCCATGGGTGGACGTTTCTTCCTTTCCAGAATGGTGATCTGCTGTCCTCCTAAGCTATCTGCTGGAGCCTTCCACTGGGAAAGTGCTTGCAGATCTGTGCTGTATCATGTGTCCCACCTCATGGATATGCCTATTCATTCCCAGAAATATTCAAGAACTTCCAAAGCCTCTTTCTCCCCCATTAGAAGTGCCATCCATCCCTTCAAAAGACCTTTATCACTTCTTGACTTTTAAACTAGAAAACACTCCTGTTCTGAAGTCTGTGGCTGCTAGATTGCAGCTGTCCTACTTGTTTAATTCCTCTAGGAAACTACTGGGATAAAGAATTGACGTTCAGACTTGAACTGCTTTGTGGCTTCCATAGTGAGGTGTCACACTACTTATTTTATCTTTACCCCATATGCAGACAGTCTTCAGGTCATGGAAATGGGTTGCTTCTCATTTAAATGACATTCCAGGCAAATCCGAGGTATCCTAGATAAGTCTCTTGCAAGTCTCGGCATT
>NW_010414357.1:11584-15745 GCF_000710305.1 Buceros rhinoceros silvestris
AGAACGCCCCAGGCTTGAATGAGAACTTGAAGACTTGTGCAGGAACTCACATCTGGCTGTGTCTTTGCTGTCCTGGGAATGTGTCCAAGCAGCTGTCCGATCCAAATCGACTAGAAATTTGCAAGAGCTTTTATGAGTTTATTGGAACTGAGGCTTTCCAAGGACTTATAACTTGGCCGAAGCTGGACAGGTCTCACCGGTAAGAGGCACGTTCCCATCCCTACTAATCTAAATCTTCACTCAGAATTAATGGGAACAGGTTAGTGCCTACATAAACTATACAGAAGATGCTTTGTTAACATTGATAAAGCAATGTATTTTCCTCAAAGAGTCTGCACTATTTTGGTGGAAAGCTAAGGAGAAATCCAGTCAAGAAATTGCCATAACAGCAGAAGGTAGGCAAAGTAATAAACAAATGAAACAGGGTCTTCCATTGGACTTCAGGCACTCTGAGGTGTAGGCTGTGCTCCCAGTACCGGGTGATATGATGAATTGCCTTGTATAATCTAGTTAACGTTACATCAGCTACCTATAGAAGGTGTGTCTCTGCTCCTATATAAAACCTGAGACCTCAGGGACGTTGTCTGTCAAACAGTTTGTTGGCCCAATAAAAGGCTCACGTGGCAGTGCTGTGTGTTAGAAATCAATACAGCTGCACTTTCCTTGTCCTAGCAGAGGTGGGGAAAGCTCAAGGGACTGATTAAGTTCTCTTTGCTGGAAAAGCTGCTGCATCCTGAAACGTTTTAAATAAAAGCCATGTGTCTACAGGTAGTTCTGCATTCAATTCAGCTTTTGTAAGAGGCTTGCTCTGCACTAAATAAAAGCATCTTGATTATTACAAATAGCTTATTCACTGTAAACAGGCATCTTATTTCGTAGATTTTGAATTGCATGATAATACGGGTTTTTAATTAGTGTGATGAGCTGTCATAGTGAATTGTGATTGGCCAGATTTTCTTGGTGGTGTTGTGAGTGTCTAAATTCAGTTATCCATTTATCATCACAGCCTCAGAAATAGCCACTCACTTATGGAGTGTTTTAATAAACCAGATAATACACATGGCTGGACAGGCTCAAAAGCATTTTACCTCCTGTCCAAAGCCCTCAATGACATCAGCTGGTCAGACTCTTCCAAGAGGCCATGGCTCTTAAGAAGGAGAATCTCTGATGTCTCCTGGTTGTCTCTGGGAAAGCACAAGTAAGTAGTGTGGGTGTATATTTGACCATTACCAAATTTGTAGGTGGCCAAAGATTTTGGTGGTAAATGAAAGGTTTTAATAGGCACCAGCACTTGTTGCTCTTCTGGGCTTGTGGTACCTCTGGATATTGCTGTTGACTAGGAGTTGGAGTGAGGACTTAGAGAAGTTTGGCTATGGTGTAGTGGTATGTGTGCTGGTGATGGTAGTGTCAGTACTTTCTGCCATCCCCTGTGATGCTGAATGCAGGTGACGTGTCTGATGAGTCAGGTCTGTCCCTAAATGCCTCTTAAGAATTAGGGCAAAAATATCACAGAGGACCTAGCTGGGAAGGGAACTAGAGCTGCCTCAGGCCAGTGTGTTTTTCCCCTGTTCCAAGAACCCAGCTGGAAGGGTCATGCAAATGGCAATGCACGTGCACACCCACACTTGCATGTTTACACACTCTAGTATTTTGTGTGTATGGATTTCTCAGTGAGCAACAACATAATCCCCTTCCAGGAAATAGAGACAAGTTTGTTGATTTATGATGCCCAGTAAAATATTTAGGTGCAACTTTATGTACGTGACTTGCACTATTCCCAATTACCATTCCCACAGGAGGAACAGAAGGAGGGAGGAAAGGGGAACCTGCCTTGTTGGTAAGATGGGAGTTAATAATCAGCTTAATTTGCCATCTCCAGCTCTTCAAAGGAGTTGCTAATAAGTGTTTGTCTTCTTTTTGCCTCCTGCTCCTTTCCCCTAGGAGCTAGTGAGAGACAAAGAAAACACTGATCACAGAAACAAAATTGTAAAGGAGAGAAGAAATCCCCAGTGGAAATTCTTTAATCTGCCTCTGGAAAGGGCAATTTGTGTTAATAGGACAATACTGTAACGTTTATTATTAATTATAGAGTTTTGGGGAGGAGCATGTGAAGGATGGAGACAGTGAATAGACTGGAGGGAAGGAGAGATGTGCTGCAGTAGGAAACAAACCAGCCAGGTGAGCCCTGTCCCTTCAAACTGCGAGTTGAATTCTGGTAGCAGAGAAGCTTTATGTGTTGCAGAGACCCAGTTTCTGTGTTTTTTCCTGATGGGGTTGTGGGAGATTCCTGAGTTCAGTCAGCAAATAGTATGTACAAAGGATGAGGAAAAAGTATGTGGATTGGGGTTTATGGCATGGAAGTCCCTGTTCACTGAGGCTCTAGCGTATCTTGACACGTACAACCATAGAATGTTGGAAGCACTGTAGTAAGTCCAGCTTTAGCCTAGACTTCTGTCTCAAACAGGTGCCAATAGCGGGTGCTGAGGGAGAGGAACATGAGGAAGGCAAGTAATTCAAGGTGCTGCCTGAACTCTTCTGCAGGGTTTCAGGAGAAAGTGTGTGACAAGCCAAAGGGCGTAAGGCAGAGGTCCCAGTGCTCAAAGGGATGTGGTGTCTTGGCCCTTTTTGTGCTGCTTCCCACTGCTTGCTGCCGCTTTTCACTTGCTTCAGGACACTCTGACTGGGGAGGCACCCATTTGCAGCTGCTACTGCTTCTCTTTTTTTTTTTTTTTTTTTATTTAGTAACCTAATAAAACACAGATGTAAAAGGGCTGATATTTGGTTCCAAAGCCAATCTGCGTGGCTTGTGGACCCGATGTCAGGCAAAGAGATGGTGCGGGCAGCTGAACTGGGCTGGCAAAGAGAGAAGGGGAATGAATGTGTCCGAATACAGCAGTAACTTGTCTCGTGCTCATCTCCTGCATGCCTGAATTAGTGCAGACTTATCAGTTTCAACTCTTGCTTCTGCATTTGGTTCCCACTTCTTTTCTCCAAAGTGTGATTAAAAAGATGATAGGAGATTTAATTTCCAGAAAGGCACACCCAGGCAGGCAGCAGGATGCCAGCTGTTGGGGAGATTAATGTGGGAAGGTTTCCTATCAGACGTTTAGAGTCTCTGTAACAGATAAGCAATTTTTCTTGTAAAAATACATATAAATGCCAGTTTGCCACTGAAGCATCTTGGTGATGTTCCCTTATGAGCAGGATGAACATGAGCTGGATTTCATCTGACCTTTAAATTACCTCTGTTTTTATCAGTTCCATTTTATCAGCAGCTCTTTAGAGAACGAGCTCCTACTTGGAATTAATAGATTCCTTCATTGCAGGAATCTGACACAGGCCTGTGAATAGCCCAGCCGGAGAGTGTGTTTCCAGAAGAGATCACATCTGGAGCAGAGGAGTACACTGACGTGTAGGAAGGGTGCTTAGGAGGGTAGTTTTTGCCTGTGTTCCTTACAGAAGAAAGTTCTTCACAGGCAAACAGTGACAGTGGCATAAAATCCTAATTCTTTCAGCTCTCTGTACTGCAGATTTGTGGGGACACGTGATGGACTGTCTCCTTAGCATGAAAGAAAGTAACCTCCTAAATTCTGGAGATAGCAATCAAGTAACTAGGTGGGTGAAGTGATTGGATCTGGTAGGGTATGGTACTGGAGGTTTTTGTTTTCTGTGGTGTTGAGTGCTGATTGACTTCTGTTACACCCTACCCGGGCTGGCTTTTGCAGTAAAGGTGGTTGGATGTGGGAGGAAAGGCAAAGCAGCCAAATGTAGCCCTTGCAGTGAAGTGGTTTCCTGGAGAAGAGCATGGGGTGTGCAGGAGCTCTCTCCCTCTCAAGCTTTGATCTACCTCTTGTTGGCACCATTTCTGAGGCATAAACAGACCCCAGGAAACACTGAGGCTTTGCTGCTGCCCTCATAGAGCAGATCAAATCTAAGCCATTGTGGTAAATGCAATTTTAATTTCACAGAGAGCTGGTGTCCAGGGGATGAAATGATGTAGAGGAGCTCGCAAGGATCAAACCTGCTTGCCTGGCCACAGCGAAGCTGAGGATACATTCTGTGCTTGAGGCGATGCTCAGTTTCAGTGATTTGATAAGGGACTGCTCTTGGGACCTGTGTAATACGGAAAGGATGTGAGAGGCTGGCATGGGGTTTTAGCAC
>NW_010414357.1:15823-19826 GCF_000710305.1 Buceros rhinoceros silvestris
TGTTTGCAGCAGGATGGTGCTTCTTATTTAGTTGAATGCTTTTCCTGACTGACCTTCTGTTGTGTGATCAGTCACTGACCTATGCATGGAGACATGGCTTTTGTTCCCCAGACTTTGTTGGTCTTTGTTGTGCTTTGTTGTATCACTTCCTGGAAGCCTCGTCTATGTACAACTTAAACTTTCTTGAGTTTTCTAATATAACAAAAAAACCCCAGAGTGAATCATGGTCAAAATGCCACGTGTTTTATTTCACAGTCATTTTTGGCTTGATCTATATATTCATACAGCAGGATGGCACCCCTCTGGTTTTCTGTCCTGCCTTGAATCACCTTAGGGCTGCTTTAAGCAATGCCACTCCTGCATTTGGTGGGGAAGATGGAGTTCTATAATGAAGAAATATCCTGTGGATGGTGGTTAATCTCCTTGGTTTTTTTAAAAAATAGACCTATTTTATCTTCTAATTTAATGATAAATTGCAATGATTCATCAGGGAAGGAGGGTTTATTAGTAGAGAGAATAATAAATGGGATGCAGACAGATAAGAGAAAATAATTTTGTCAAATAAGGGGCTTAGGGGGAAGAAATGCAGAGTGTGAAGTCAGAATGGAATCTTCAGAATCATTGCTATCTCTCTGTGTGCCACACATCACCAGAAGGACCTTGTCTCAGACTTGCTACTTTAGGTTAAATTTATACTGTAGATGATCCAAGAGAAATACATAGGGATCTCCTGCATGCTCTTCAGGGTCAGGGAACGTGTCTCCAAATCCAGAACAGGCTGAGAATATTCTGAGTGAGGGGAGCTGAAACCGTCTAATAATTTGTGTTGAATTTATGAAATTGTTTCTGATAAAAACCTCCACCTATAAGTTGAAAAATATAGAACACTTAATATTTCATATGGAAAATGGAATCTGCAATTCCAGGGTCTGGTATCCACTTAGTAGAGAGTGCAGGCGAAGAACCTGTGTAGTGACTTTCCTCCAGTACCCTGAAGTGGGATTCTTCTTAGATTCAGGTTAATTGTAAGTTGTCAAGTTAACATCTGTCTCTGCAAATGCTGATTAAATTTGCTGGGGACAAAAATTGGGGATAAGATTTTTCACAAAGTCGTTAGGAATTTTTGCCTAGGTGTGCAGATACAGTTCTTATTTCTTCAAGGGGAGGGGAAAAAAGATGAAGCTGCATTTCCCCTTTTCTGGCAGGGCTTTTATTGAACAAGAGGCAGGCAGAAGCTGTTAATCTTTTGTGAGCATCTACCCCTTCCAGTCCTTTGCCTCTCTCAGGAGAGACTGAGGCGGAAGACTTTTCCTGTAGGCCACTTGAAATATTTAATCTGGCAGATAAATGAGATGCTTTAAAGTTTTGTTTTGGTGAACAAAATAGCTAAGTTTTGGTAAGATTTGTGTGCTGTTTCTCTTCCTGTTTGGTCCAGCAGCTGGTTCCTCAACACTCAACTGCTTTCCCCAGTGCTGATCCTGACCAGGCAGGCTGGTAGCATTTCCGTCTGCCACACTTGTGAACTGATGAATGATCCTCCTGGTGCTAGTTAAGAAACAGTTATTAATCATACTTGCTTTCCATCTCCTTTGACAGAAGTAAAGGGTCGTGTGGTGAGGTACTCTGCCTCTTTCACTCTGAGAAGAGAAGATGGGTTAGGGAGACGCATCACCTGCTGTGGCACAGGAAAAGTACTGATGTATGTGATGCTATTTAAGGAAACATAGATTAGAAGAGGGGAGGGAGAGGGAAAATCCCTCTATTAATGAACTCATTAGTGTTGGCAAAAGTCAAACTAAATTGCTCTTCAGAAAAACACTGTCTAGCTGGATTTATTATTGTCTGTAATTAGGGCCAAAACAGGATGGAGTGTGGTACAAGCAGGGGCTGAGAGAGCAAATTGGTCTATTCAAAGCCTAATTACTCCAGTTGAGAAGTGGCATTTGCACCAAAGAGGGAATAAGATCACAGTGCTACTACCTCACCTAAAGAGCCTCTGCTTTGCTCACAGGCAGTAGATTAGAAACACTGGGAAGGAGAAGGGAGAAGGTTTCAAGGGATTTCAGCATGGCAGATGAGAGGTAGGATGCCTGGACACATTTGTATACTGACACTGCAGCTGGGTGAGGTACACGTACCTCTTCATTGAGTCATATGGACCCAGCAGCACTACTAGCTCTGGGACCCACTGGCAGAGGTCAGAGCTGGACATCCTCAGTGAAAAAAAGAGCTTCGTGTGGACGTGATCCCAAGGTTCAGCTGCAGCTACTGTTGGATACCGCATCCCTTTCCAGGAAGGCCCTTCCCTGTGGACTCCAGCTGAGTGCTTAGTGCCCTGCAGTAACTGCCCTGGCACGGAGCAGCAAGGAGAGGACCAGAACATCCCATAGCAAGGAAAATGCATTTGGGCTTCGTTTGCCTGAGCTGAGGAGTCCTGGCTGAGCTGCCAACAAAGTTGTCCTTTGCAGAAATTGATGCAGGAGGGAGGAAAAAATGGGTTCCCCAGGGAAAAGTGCTGTTTAGTCAGTGCCCAGGAGAGTCTCTGAAGACTGCACTAGTTGCAAAAGCTTTTGTCTCTGCCTCTTCAAACACAGCCGCCTGGAGGGTTTTCTTTGAAAGAGGTTTTTGGTGTGTTTCTTTCAAGTGGCAGGAGTTGTGTGTTTGAGCTGCAGGTGGCCAGCTTGGAGTCTGAGCAGAGTCTGTTTGTAGGGGCTGGGTAATTTGAATGGCTCTGAGCAGAGAGAAAACATCAGAGACATTGAAGGTTTATCTGTGCCAGGATGTGGCCTCTACTTTGAAACCACAGTACAAATTTAAACTGCTTTCGTCAAAGAACGATAAGCCTCGCTGTGGAGATTCACAGCTGGATTTAAAAGTGCCTTTTCTTTAAAATGTAAGTTATTGATCACAAGAGAATCAGCTTAGTTTAGTCTAAGTCTTCTTGAGTTTGGCAGAGTCTATTTAAAAGGTATTTAAAGTAAACAAGACAACAAAAACTTAAGGTGGTATCACTCCTCCTGTACTTTTCTCATCGCTATGTAAGCAGTTGTACTCTTCATCTTGCAAATCTAGCTAACGCTGTCCTTTTCTGGAAATTTCTGACCATCCCTTACACATTTACTTCTCCACAGAGCCTCAGCCCAATGGCCACCCATTGATGTGGCTGTTTCCAAGCTCTCCCTGGCCTGTTTGAACATCGGTAGCTGTCCTGAGACTGGTTTGAAATCCACTCCAGAGCTCTGTTGCTGTCTGTTCCTTGGCTGCTCTTACAGTAGTTTTTCTGAGCCAGAGAAAGGTCCAGCTATGAAATGCTGGTCTCCAACAGTATCAGAAATGGAAGCCTGTGGGAGAGTTGGGAGAACAAAACAAGGGTTTCCAGCAGTTTGCAGCTCAGCAGCTGCTTAAACCACACACGGTATCTTTGTCTCAATGGCACTTTGTTCTCCTGAACTTGTCCAGCTGCTTTCTGAATCCTGGTAGGCATATGGCATCCTGAACCTCCTGTGGCAAGCAGTTCCACAGCTAACAAAGTGTTATGCAAAGCTTCTCCTCTGGTCTGCTTTGAACCTGCCATTTGCTAGTCCATTTGATGCCACTTTGAACTCTGGGAGAGATGGTGAACGATGTCCCTCTTCGTGTTGCTCAACACTATGTCGTACTCCTGCTTAGCCATCGCTTTTCTGCTGAGTACTGCTTAGGTTTTCTTGTGCGGAGGCTCGGGGGGCTCAGTAAGACTGCAGAAAGTGGGTTGGAAACGAGGGCTTGGCCAGAGCCACCATATGCAGTGCTGTACAGGCTGGGTGGGAGTTTTCTTCTCTTAGGTTTCCTTCTCTTCTCGAGCCTCCTCACCGGGAGGCAGCTGCTCTGAGCTGCAGAGAGCCCGTGTGGCAGTAACTGGCCCTGATGGAGTAGTCAGAAGGGATAGGGATGGCTTCTATCCAGATGTCACGTTGATCTGCATGGCAGGGAGGGAGGGAATGTCTCTGTTTCGCAGGATGGGCAG
>NW_010414357.1:19886-26401 GCF_000710305.1 Buceros rhinoceros silvestris
CAGCAGGATGAGCAGAGCTCTCTCCTGATCCTTTAGCTCACTTTCCCATGAAGTGCCAGACACACATAGGCACTTGTTCAATCACTCATGGCTGGAAAGGAGCAGAGTCCTTGTGTTGCTCTCCCTGGTACTGTGACCTGATTTGACACCATCACTAAGGCTCGTGGGCCTTTACGGATAACAAAAATACCCGCAAGGCTGCTCAATTAGCTGCGTGCCTTCCACTTGTACGGCTCCTGCCGCAGCTGAATGCCTTCCACAGCAGCCGCCACAGCCCAGAACGTTACTCCCATTGTTCAGAATAGCCCCATAGGGGCCTGGAGATGGTGGTGAAGAGAGTGGGGAGTGCAGCAGAGTTTGGCAGAAGTTGCCTTTTTTTACAAAATATTTTTCAAGGGGTGCAGAATATTACTGTGGGGTAAAAGACCTACTGTCTTCTACCTCACTTCGTCAGGAGCATCAAGTCTCCCAAAGCTCACAACTAGAGAATGCCTTTGACAGCTCCATGGGATGGACGTGCTCCTCAGAGGTAAAGAAATATTATGGCAGCAGGCATCAACTTCAACAGAGGTGTTGGTATGCAGCTGGGCTCCCTCAGTGCTACTGAAATACCAGCTTTTCTCTGCAGATAAAGGCTAGAATTTGTGCAAAATTCTGCTGAAGAAAGTGACACAGCTTCAAAATGATTGACAAAACGCCTCCTTGAACCAGGCAATATGTGTAACAGGGAAGTGAAGAGTTCATAAACCTTACTGCTCTTTCTAGTGAAGTTGGCCTCCACTGAACCTGACTGCACGAAGCAGCACATAGAGATCAGTGCTGCTGCCACGTATTGTGCTTTGAGACACCAGCCTGTCTGCATGGAAGTGAATTTGGAGGAAGTTGTTCTGTCATTTGAACCTCAAGAGTGAATTGAAACAGCTGTAGATACGGCCTCTCGGCAGGGCTGGAAGGAAGTGAGTGGTTTGCAGAACTTTCTCCTGTCACCTTATTGCAGTCTTCTGAGCTTATGGCTCTGAGGTGTTTCAGAGAGGAAAAGGGGTGTGAATATGGCAGACAGTAACCTCGCTGCACTCCTGTGTTTCAAGGCATGACAGCACGTTCGTGGCATCTAAGTACCCAGACACCTGTATGGAGGATTTGTGACACTGTCTGCTCTCTGTTTTGCCCTTCTTTATCCTAGATCTACAGTGTTTGATTTCACAAGCAAGAGTTTTAGTGAGTGAATTGGTAGAGCTCTTGTTCAGGTCTGTTAACCCTGTTGCAGTTCTTGTTCTTGGTACTGTTTGAGGGGTGCATGATATCCCCCGTAACTCTGAAACAGAGATGTCAGTTGTTGACTGACAGCTGACTGGAGTGTTCCCTTTTTGGCCACTGCAGTAGAGTCTTCACCAAAGATTTGCTGCTGCCTCTGACACTGCCATCACTGGCCTTATTTCCCTGACCTAACTGCACATGTTAATACTGGCTTGGCCACAGATACTTCCTCTTGCTTCTTCCTCCTCCTCTTCCATTTGGAGAAGAGAGAAGTTATATTTGAGCCAGAATGATTTGGCAGGTCAAAAAGGCGATGGAAAAAATGCTGTTAATGTGCAGGATGCAGATAATCCAGCACCAAGCAGTCCCGCAGTTTGTTGCTGTTTTTTCAGTTGTTTGCCGAGTGTGTGAATTCCTCATTTGAGACGCAGTCCTGCACAGACATGGGACAGCTACTTCACCCTTCCCTGTCCTCCTAGATGGTGTCGACACTGCATACAGTCCCCTATGGTGCTGTTTCTCTGGATATGTCCATGCTGCGGCATAGAGAGCTTTAAATCAACTTGTTTGGATCTTTGTAGCTGTCAGACATTTTGCAGAAGTTTGGTGCTAGGCCCTGTGCTGCTGTGTTAACAGGACCGCTGCATGTCAGCCTGTGTGTTATGATGCCTTGCTAGGTGCCTTTGCCCTGTGTAGTTGAAGAGACTGTAAAACAGGTTCACTGGCTGCCAGAGGACAAGTCTTGTGGTAGGTAGGACTGTGTAACAAAGCTGTGTAGAGGCTATCCGAGTTCTTGTGGGTCTGTGTAGCTAGCATGGATAATGGTAGCAATGAAGACCCCTCAAACATCATGAATAGGTATATCAGGGCCTTTTCAAAGCCCCCCTGCACATGCTTGAAACTGTCCTCTCACAGTACTCAGATGAGTTTAACTGTCTAGTATGTAGGACAGAAAAGGTTGTACCTGCAGCCTGGCAGTTGCCAATGATGAAGTATGTCACACTCAAGGACGCTTCTGTGGAGCAGTGTCTGTGCTAACCAGGTGGAGCTGGGGTGGAGAAAGTCTCTCACTTTGCACATCCCTGGTACTTCCAGGCTTGAGAAATGGAAACCCTTCCCTAGAGCATTAGTCCAGCACCTTGAACTTGCAGTTCAGTCCTCTTCTTTCTCAGGGTGTCTTGTAGCTCTGTGAATATAAACAAAGAAAAGCTTTCTGTCTCTACCTCTCAGCCATTTAATGTTAAGAGGACTTGGTGAGATCTAGTTTACGTGGTGGTGGATGCCTCTTTCCATCTGGGGACGTCTGTGCTGCAGGGATTTGCCGGGCAGGAGGCTTGGCAGCCACGGCAGATTGGTGCATTGTGGAACTCACCTGGTGCTTTGCAGAGGCACCGCTGCAGCGGTTGGGTGCAGCACTAGCTCAGATGTTTCCCTCTGTGGTCCTGGGAGAATTCTGCAGCCGCTGCCAGCCTTACCTCTCCATCCTTGATTCAACACAAAACTCCTTCTACTTCTAATCAATTTGCTCTCTGAAGTCATGTCTCTCTGCAGCACTGAGCTGTTCCCAGAGATGCTCTGAGAGTACAGTGAGGGGAAAGGAGACCAGTTTCTTATTGATAATAGCTATCTTTTACTCTCCAAATATCCCAACCTCTGGGGATGTGCCTGAGCTAATGGAAGGATGGTTTATGTTGGTCTAGTTCCCGTGCTTGAAAATTGACAGGAGAGTAATGCAGAAAATGTCTTTCTTCACTAGTAAAGCAGAGCATGACTATGCTTTCTTATATTCCCTTAAGGAAAAACAGGGTTAAAAGATGATTTATCCCCCACAAAAGGAAGAGGAATACAAGAGGACCAGTGCAATGCAAACAAGGCTGAAATCCTCACGTTATGAGATAGTCGCACAAACTAGCGGGGCAGAGTTCAGAAGAAATGGGGTGCTGAACTTCTGCAGAGCTGAATGGCTACCAGGCAGCTCTAGTTTTTGTTCTTGCACCTGAAGGGCCCAGAGAGGACATTTCACAGTAGTCAAGGTGCTTGTCCACCCCCTGGGAGGTGTGGGTTTTGCAGCTCAGAACAGTAAAAGAAATGAGAGAGGGTGAACCAGCCCCTGGAGCTTGCAGGAGTACAGGCAAGGTTGCCGTGCAGCCAGAGCGCAAAGGCATTGTAAGGGACAGAGGGGACAGCAGGACACGGAGAGCAATGATGTGATCCTGTGGCGGGGGGAGAAGGTGGTTGAGTTCTGAACGTTTTCATTTTCTGTAGTGTCAGATGTGTCTCTTCCGGCTGCCAGAGACAAGACGCCGATTTAGAAACTTCTGCCAGGTACTGTGTGACAGTTGTTATTTTCTAATCAAGTTCCCACTGCAGTCCATCAGAGACTAATAAACACAGGTTCTCTTCGGTCTCCGTTCACATATGAGCCGTTACCTTGGACTCGTGGGAACTCAACAGCTAGCTAAGTGCTTTGTGCAGGAAGGGGACATTTGTGCATAGTAAAAAAAAAAGTTAAATCAAGGCAACCTAAAGAATAAATTTGGTTCTTAAAATTTGTAGAGGTAAGCACTTCTTTAAACATTAGTGAATGTAAAAAATTTTGTACGTTATACCCTGAAATTTGATGCTGATCCCCAAATTGTTTGTAAACTTTTCCCTTAGACCAGGTCTTGTGCTATCCATTTTTCTGGGTGTTTGAGGGACCTTTTAAAGTCCATGGTATCATTAGTGAATCTGAACTGGAAGAAATCCAGACTAAATTATGTCTGGACTGTTATGAAGTTGATGAAAGAAATTAGGCGTTTCAGATGGCTTCATGCTAGCAAAGCTTCCGAGACTGACTTGCTGCTCGTGCATTTTTGAGCTCTCTGCTGTCTGCGGGTGGGGGTGGGAAGCATTTCTGTGCATGTTTGTGGGTGCTGCTCAATAGCACTCTTTATTTAGATAAGTGTTCTTACTCTTGTTTGAGAATGTTCCTTTCTTTTTTCCTATTTTTTTTCTTGAACCTTTAACTCTAAGGGTTACTTGCAATACATAAGCTCCTTGCCCACTCTGTTGCACTGGAAACACTCATTAATGGACTCGCTAATAATCTCCATGTGGACAGTACCCACTTTGATCTATGTGCTCTGCGTTAACATGTCTGTGGCTTCCTCTGCCAAGGGGACATCTATAATTTTCTCACCTCAGCCACAGAAATGGCTCCCCTGACAGAGACACTTTGCTTTAGCACAATACCCAGAGATTGCTGAATATTCATTATATCCAACTGCTGAAAGTGCTTCGCCAGCATACGGTATCGGAGCCAAGATGTTTTATTACCTCTTGCCTTTTGCTTTCCTCAGAGAAAGTGGTGTGGCTTACATCGTCAGCTCTCATCTGAGCTCCCTTACTTGTGCTTTGCTTTGAGAAGAGGGACAGAAGGAAAAACTCTGAGCCCTAGTGCTTTGGTTCCATGAAAGTGAAATTTACAGCCCTGATGGTCTGCTGGAAGATTGCTTAAAGATGACAAGCCTTTGAACTTTGTTTCAAACGAGGTGTTGGAATAACTGTAATCTTGCTTCATATTTCCCAGTGTGAGGGAGGGAACTCCACTTACCTCTCTGCCGCAGAGAAAATGAGGGATGTAGGTGGCCTGCATTTGAAAAGCAGCAGCCACAGATTCTTTGTACCTCTCAACACAGCACATGACTATTTTGTGTTGCTTACGGACACTTAAAACCAGCCCATGATTCTTTGTGGATTTTAGCCTGACTAAAGGTGAGCAGCAGAAATGACCCTGCAGCTGTGCTGCAGGATCGTGGTCTACGAACTTCATCTTCCAGCGAAAGTGACTCTCAGTTTCCTGGTGTTTCCCAACCCATTAGGTTTGCTGCTGATATAAGAACATCAAAATGGCTAAACAGAGGCAGTCTGCAGGTCCCTCCATACAGGGTATTATTGTCTGTGGTCAGCAGCAAACAATTAAAAAAAAAGAAAAAAATGATATGAAACTGGATATACAGATAGTGATCTTTGTTCTGTAGAAAAAAACGCCAAAATCCTTGTGGCCAAACAGCTTATGCAAATATACAAAATACCACTTTTGACAAAATCCTCTTAAATTCTCAAGTAATTACATAATGATCAAAGATACATTTCATTTTTTTCCTTTTCCTAAAATGACAGTGAATAAAAGAGAATTTTATCTTCATGGTTGTTAGCAGATTACTTTAAAAAGCAGTTTTTCCTTATGGCCCTCCTGTGTATGGTTTGAGAGACTTAAGTTCAACCTTTTCCTCTGGCTGAATGGGTTCAAACCTGCTTTGGTTGTTTCACAGAAGACTTCCCTGCCGATGAGGTTGCAGGCAGGGTGTGAACAAAGGCGAGAACTCCTGCTTCGGTAGTTGTACTTTGTGTGCCGTACGTAAATACTCAGCAAGGGCAAGAGCATGTCTCTACCCTGTGTAGGGCAGACTGAGGAGCCCAGACACCCGGCGAGAGCCCCGGGGAATTTGTGGCTTGCTCGGTGGTTCTTGAGAAATGTGAATTCAAATACCATTGGGTAGAAGAAGGAACGGGATCCCAGACCTTTGCCTGCAGTCTGGGGCAGGAAAGACGGCGATGGTGTTGCGGTTGGTTGTATGCAGTCTTTAATGCCTGCCTAAAGCAAACGGCTCGGATCGCTGATAACCCGATAGGCTGTCGTGCTCATTCTTGTCTTTCGTGAATTCTTTTTCAATTCAAGGGTGCACCCAATGATTTTAGTATTTGCACTTGCTGACATGCTGGGAAGTGTTTAACTGCTTGTGATTGTTAAGGCTCTGTTGCATTGATCAAGGCATTCTTCACTGATTGCATAACGAGATTTGACTTTGTACTCTTCATTTTTCTGCAAGTGATATTTTCCCTCCTCAAAAGGAATTTAGATTAACCATAAACATGGGAATGTAATGACAAATATGTCTTATTTTTTAATACTCTGCAGAGATCCCTTCATTCAAGATTTTGTGCAAGCAATACAGGCAGGAAGGTGTACGCAGAAAATAGTATCGGTTATGTGGAGCTACTCTGTTTAATACTGGTTTAGATTGGGGGTCTCCAGTCAAACTGCTGGCATTACTGTTCTAAGTTAATTCAGAACAACTATGTCATATTTTACTCTCCACAGATCCTAGAGGCCAACCTTTTCTATGATGAAACCATCTCCCCTAGTTCTCAGCTCAGTTGATACGCATTCATAGTGGGAAATGAAATGATCTAGGTTTTTAAAATACATTTTC
>NW_010414357.1:26499-35356 GCF_000710305.1 Buceros rhinoceros silvestris
CCCTACACTTAAAAACTGCCTAACAGGTTGTTTACAGAAAATCTGTTCTAGCTATAGAAGCAGAAACAGAATAAACTATCTGTGCGTCTGGCTACAGGCATCAGAAAATCCGGTTAAAGAACTGGATTTTCTAGTTACTTATTCAAGGTTTGCCTTCACTATATTTAGGCACACTCTGCAAAATAATATTCATGTACTCTGCCAACAATATTAATATTTCAGCATTACATAGCTAAAATAGACTCCTTTATTTGCTTCAGTATTAATTCTTTTTTTTGCACATAAATAGTGTCCTTAGCTTTGTGGTGGTGTGCAGAGTGTCTGTCTGTTGGCCTGGTTCTGATTTCATCTCAGCTGAGTTGGTCAGTGATTTTGCTTTTCAGTTACAGACTCACCACAAACACACCTTGGGTTACAAGCAAATGACAGACTTGTCAGATAGACAGCGTGATAGTTCTCCTAAACTCAAACGGAGGAAGTGTAGTTGGAATAGACAATGTTCAAATCTGCATGTGAAGTCACATGGTATTTGTGCACCCATGATGATGAAAAAATATCTGAAGTTTTCTTTCTTTGCCTGTAGTTCAGCTGGGTATTTTACTGTGTAGTCCTGTGAAGTGTGGATGTGCTGAGTAGATCTTCTAGTGGCTTCTAGTAGCACTGAACCTTTCTAGGAGCGTCCAAAGCTCTCTTTAAGCCGGTTAAATGTGCATCCTCATTCCCACAGACACGCGTAGAGCAGGGCTGTGAAAGGGCTCTCCCGGGGCATGGTCTGCAAGGTAACGGTGTTTTCCTTGACCCCTGTGAAACATCAGTTGCATGCGTTATCCTTAGTGTGCTGCCAACGACTGAGCTCCTGTGCCTAAATTTGCTCTACTTAGTGGTGCCTCCTTTTCCTCCCAATTAAATCAGCTTGATCTGATGGTTTTGATGCCTTTTCTGTGCCAGGTTTCTATGTGTCATTCAGATGTGTCGAGTCCACTCCCTACAACACAGCCTCATGAACTGCAGGCTCAAAGTGGTGCAGCAGCCCTGAATAGCAGCAGAGCTCAGGAAATTAAGGAGTCCTGCCTTATTCAAATGTAGGCGCAATATTGAGTTAGACACGGTGTATTCAAGGGAAACTGCCTGTCAGTCATTAGCTGCTCTGTGAGCAATACCTTCCATGCCACCTCTAGAGGCATGTGCAAATTCAGTAGGCAGCTGGTTTCACTTGTTCATCAGGAGATAGATGCTGCAGATCTGCATTTATTGCCTCCTTCGACAATGGATTCAGATTATTTACCTTGTTAATTATTTTAGTGAAAAAAATTCTCCATTTCCTTTGATGCAAGAAGCTACCAGCAAAGAGTTCCTTATGTGTTAAAAGGTTGCTTCTGTTTTCCTGAACATCCTGCCCATATTCAGTGGATAGTAAAGGCCAGGACATAGGTTTGATGTCATGAGAACAGAAGCAGCTGCACCCCCATATTTAGGCCGGTTTGGCTACCGGCATCTCTATGTCTAGGGTCTCCTGCATGAAGCAAGACGAAACAGAGAAAGACTGTGTGAAGGTGGAAACTTGTTCTTCATTACTGGACCAGACTGAACATGGAAACGGGCATGACTGATAAACGTGGATAAGCCACACTGTCAAAAAGAAAGGCTGTTTGGTCTGCCCAGGGTCAGGTGATGGGAAATTTAGTCATATTTCAAGTTTCCATTTTAGACACTTTCCAGCACTGGAAATTTACTTCCATTATGTGACTCTAAAATTCCAAAATAATTGATGATCACCTTGGTGATCAAGATGTTCTTAGATTTTTTTCCCTCCTCCACCCTGGGACAATAATATTTAACTTCTGAAGGAACAATGCCAAGCTTGTACCTTTTTTTAAGTCAGTATATTTTTAGCTAAATCACAACAGCTATGTTATCCCCCCTTTTTTCTCCTCATGCCAAATACAGGATTTTTCCTTCAAAAAGGATTTTTTGAATAAAAACCATTTCCCTTTATCAGCAAGGAATTAAGCCCCTGTGGGGATCCTTTGATTTCTTCAGCTACTAAAGGTAGGGCACAGGGGACTTTTAATTTCATGGTTTGTTTGGTATTTCAGAGTCAGTGAACACTAGGAGTTAGATCAGCTGATAGTGAGTTGGAAATCAGAACATGTCGTGTAGCTTTTGTCAAGTCCTTTAAGTACTCTTTGGGCTTATTAACCCCTTCTAATAGGATGTCATTTATACCCTGCTTGAAAATAGGGATAAATCCACACAAATGGCAAACTTACTAAAACTCAGCAAAAGATTATACGTAAAGTACAAAAATGAAAGTGGGTGGACAGAATTTCTTCATGGACTGGTCCTACTAAAGGATGGAGTGTTTTCTGTGAGGTTAGCTGGGGGCGCTCAGACCAGGCGATAAGTACCTCTGCAATACGAGGAAAAGCGTTCTCTACGAAGCGGGACACGTAGATAAAGGGGTGTTCCGGGACAATGTGCTGCGCTTGCTTGCAGATAGCTGGAAGAGGTCAGTTCCAGGCTGTCCTAAAAGTCACGTAAAAGGCCAATGTGCTTTTTTTGGTGGGTGGGTTTTTTTTCGCCTTTTCCCAAACCCGCCTTTCTTTGTGTAGAGGAACTGGAAAGAAAGTAATTGGTGAATAACCATCAGTCATTAAAATCTCTTTCTTCTGTAACCCCCATCCTGGAGGCTCTTGCTCCCTATGATTCTGAAGTTACAGGGACTGTGATTTCATGTCAGATGAAATTGTCCGTGATGTCATGGACTGCTTTTAAAAACAACCCGCTCTGCTCTGGAATGGTCATTCAAACTCCACCCTGATAGTGGTCTAGAGAAGGGGATTTTTAGATGCCATAAAATGTGCAAGTAGCACCAGCCAAAAGAGGGGCGATAGTTTTGTGAAGAACTTTAAACTTAATCTGAATTTTCAGAATTAGATACCAGTGAAAATTTCTGCAAAATTCTGAGAAAACCAAATGCTACTTTAATAGGTTTTATTTTCAGAAATCAAACACAGAATAATAACTTTAATTCAAAACCAGGATTCTGAAAATGGTTTTGGTAAAAGCATATAGAAATAGTAATGAAAAGAAAAACCAGAAAAATACAAAATGAGGGCAGTTTCCCAGAAGAAAATCACCACCTTTTAACAGAAAATACTTTACCTGTTCTGATGTATACACTTATAATTGAGAAATCATTTAAGCTTTTATCGCACTCCATATTATAATGACCGGTTGACATTTAACTACCTTGTGATTACTAATGCATTTAAAGAGGCTTTTCATTCCTTCCTTACTCGAACAAAGGAATCCTGGATACAATAACAAAGCAAAACACAATAACAAGCCTTTTCAACTCCTTGTAGCGGGACTGAGTCTCTTTCTGCTGTATATTGAAAATCAAGTTTATTCAGTGTTCCTATGTGAAATGAAATGCAGAATAAATATTTACTAGGTTTTACATAAGTAATTTAGAATCTTCTGCTGCTTCCATCAGCACTCGGTGGGGTAGGGGGCTGAGTTCATTCGGCTGATTTCAGAGGAGTCACACCTCTTTTTGTCTACATATGGGGAAAATGTTCTTACTTGTGCTGGAGAAGTCATCTTTAGAGCTAGCCGATATGGTCCTTGCTTGTTTCCAGTCTGAGGAAGGTCCCTGAGGTGATGTTAAGACATGGCCCAAACTCATGGGTGCATTGTCTAGCAGCGTGTCTGAGGTGCTTTGCGTGCACTGTGCTCTGGAGTTATTCGGTGTAGCTGGTTGGGGATGGACCATCACCCAGTGCTCTGCCAGCGAATGGTTTGTTTACCTCCACAGCAGCCTCCTTAGCTCTGGCAGGCGGTGCGCTACCACCCGTGATCCCAGGATTCATAGTGGGAAATGGAAAAGGAGAACCTTCAAAGCTTGCAGATCGCCCTGGGTACGAAGGCTCCAGCCTGGGCTCTTGCACTGCAGTCTAACCCTCAGGTCATCCTTCTAGCAGAGTGATTGACACGTGGCTAAGAGAGGTTTATAACCTCAAAAAGAGAGTAAGCAGTGGGACCAGATGAGTGTGTAAATAACAAGGAGTCTCTCTTTATGCAGGTGACCCAAGCAATAAAGAACAAAGAGGATCTCATGCCTCTCCTAACCTCTGAGAGTCTGGGAAATATGAGCAAATTGCTCCTACACAGGAGGGGGAGGGTTTGGATCTCTTTCCTAGCAGCCATTGCATGTTCTGCGGAGGAGAGATGGTGAGCATGGTAAGCTTTCCCTGGGGTCTCGCTTGGAGGGAGGAGAAGCAAAGTAGGAGATAAGGCTGGGGTGGGCAATCTAATTACTTCTAGCCTTTCCCCTCTCCTCCTTTCTTTGATCGAAGCAGCACTTGATTTATTTGTTCAATAGTGGACATGACAAAGGTTAGTGCCTAAAGCAAAGGTGGCAGCCCCACATTTCTTGGGGCGGTTGAGAGGCTGCCAAGGAAAGATGAAAAGCAGCACAAAAGTTCAGGGCTGGCACCTTTCCTGGGGGAGGAGTGGCTGGATATTTGCAACCCTGGAGAAGGCTTGCTTGCCTTCAGAACCAGAGGGCTGTGTAACTGCAGCAAGAAGCTTCGAAAATCCATAACAATAACAAAATAGTAGGAAATAGGAAAAAAAGGATTAAAAGGCGTCTTCCATTGTGGGAGAGCCCTTTCCCTCTCTATTAAGTTGAAATAGCCACCGTGCAAAAGGAGGATGGAAGCTATGAGTGTCAGAACAGAGCACAAAACTTCACCAGCCTTCATGTCTTTGACAAAGACTTTTGCTAACAGTGTGACTGGCTTGTGCCCAGGGCACAGGGTTAATTACACCCATTTGTAGCATCCAGGGCATCTTGAGTAGGAGGGTCTGCGTACTGGAACAGCAGCGAATTCTGTCTGCAGGCAAGCTGGCTTCTAAACCTTGAGTCCTCTCACTCTGAGGGACACTGGCTTCCTAACTTCTTTTAAGACTGGTTGGAATTCAGCCTCTGAGGCAGCTAAAGTCTGGGCTGTTGCTGCAGATTTGAGGCAGGATCTCTGGATTTGAAAACAGAAAATTATCTGTCTCAGCTGGAATTGTGCTGCTGTTGTCTCCCCCTCACTGGCAGGAGGAATTTTCTTCTAGACTCTGTCTACAGCCTCTGAGTTTGGGGAAGGAGGGCTAAAGGATCAGAATAAAAACACAAGGCAACAGCAAACCTTTCTCCCTGTGTCCTCTGGGCAACTGTGTCCTCACAGTTCGACACTGTGATTCCTCAAGGAAGCTTTTATTCTAGCCAAGGACAGTGCTGTGAGTCAGTGCCCCTCCCACACTGCTGCTCTTCCTTGGAAAATTCTCCGTGCCTCCACCTGATAGAAAATCTTATCTGTCTTGACAACAGCTGATTTATTTCCCAGCTACAAAACCAACATCAACGGGTCTGTTGATGGGGGAGGAGAAGATACTGCACTAGGAAGGTGCAGTTTTTCTGCATAGAGAATTCTGACTGAGATTTGATTCTGGAAAGGAGCAGGAAGAAGTTACTTTCACAGTCGCAGGGGAAGGTCCTGTGAACCAACTGTTGCAATTTGCATGGCTCTTCCAAAGTGCAAATTTTCCGCATAGTGGTAGTGGGGATTTGTATGTCCCAGACCCTCAATAATGGTTTTGTTTTGGTTTTGTGGGTTGTTTTTTTTTTTGAGTGAATGTTTTTATTTACTGGCTGTTTGTGATATCTCTGGCACAATGGGATTCTCTGCCTAGCCAACATGAAGATGTTATCACTGCAAATACTCACTCTTGCCGTTCTGCATGCATGCACTTGAAATGTTGCTGGGGTGGGGGAAGGAATCAATCAATCAGAGCTTCAATAAAATCCATAGGCGGAGAGCTGCCAGCTCCCAGGGGCATCCAAATCCCCCAGGCTTCTCTGGTAATCTCAGCTTGTAATTATCGCCAGTAAACCCTTTGCTGTTGGGAGCAAGTGAGTGTGGCTGGGAGGAACTGGCGTGTACCCAAGGAATTCATATGCCACCTTATTATCGTAATAACTGTATCAGGGAATAGACGGTGAGTTTTCCTATTGTTTCATAACTTTGTCTGAGACACAGAAAAGCCTATAGTCTAACCAGGAATCTCTCTCCTTTGGGAATTTGAATAGAAATGTTCCATGTTCCAGGCCGGTACCCTAGCACACATTTTTCCTCTTTGTTGTCATGCATCAAGGGAGAAATGGATGATTTCAGTATATCTTTTTTTATGGTGAGTGTTGACATCTCACTTTTTTTTTTCCTCTCCAAATTTCTATGAAATAATTTCTGAAATTTTCCCTTGTAGAAAAAATTGGCATTTCGGAGCTTCATTTTTTTTTTTGCAGTCAAGTTTTCTTATTTTTATATTAATCCATGGTATTTCCAAATGAATTTGTTTCATTATAATTCTGTACAGTAAAACAATATTTCAATCATGATTTGTCCAAATGATCGTTTTCAACAAAGGTTCTATTTGTAATAGATCTCATGATACATCCACGTAAAAATAAAGGAGTGGAAGTAATATAAATGACTGAAATGTTAAGGTTCTAAAATAAAACAATAAAACCCCCCAAAGATCCAGTGTTTTTTTCATTGAGGCTGATATAATATTACTGAAACACAGAAATCAGTTTTGTGCAAATAGTTTTCCCAAAGTGAATCTGTTGAGATGAAAATGTTTCAGTCAATGTCGGCTGAGACCAGCTAATAGTAAACACCTACAAAGTAGATAGAAAAAGCCAGGAGTAATATTTTAATAGCAATAACTAGAAATACTTATAGAAAGTAATTGGTATGTAAAAGTTTTTAATCACAGCAAAGATGAATATTAACAAGAAAACTGGTATTAGTACTTTTCTTTACCTTGTTCCGCCATCCTCTCGCCTTGTTAAACCACTTTCATCATCCCTCTTGTTTTTGCAGAAATGAAACTGGCAGGAAAAGAAAAAGAAAATGAATTTAATGTAACATGGATAATTGTGTCCCACCTCGATTCTTCTCCTGTTCTCAGCATTGCAGTATCCGAGTGCCTTCCAGGAGTGCAGTGAACAGTGCGACTCACATCTGGCACATATTTGCTCTCTCATTCCCTCCTCAGGGGAAATTATTTTCAGTTGAGTGATTTGTTAGGAATTCTTCTTAAATATGTAGATGTAGAATACTAAATATTTGCTAGAAAAAGGTTAGGCCAAATAAATTCCTCTGAGAATGGAGGAAAATGAGGTTTGTGAGGATTATTATATCTCACGAGGGTTAATACTGTAGCGATTAGGCAAAGCAAAGAGAAGTCGTTACCTGCACACACGAGACGTAGTGTTGCCAACCACAGCTGCAGTGATCCCCTCAGGAGGCTGTTAGATAGCACAGGCATGTGACATTGCACTTGAAGATAAGGACCAAGACCCAGAGACTGACCTGTACTGTCAGAGAGAGGAGAATTTGGATGTAGTTGTCCTGCCCCAGCACTACTGATAGAAGCTGCTGCAGAGGGTTGTGATGCTTTAGTCGTGTTGGCAACCAAGAACAATCACAGAATGGTTTGGGTTGGAAGGGACCTTAAAGATCATCTAGTCCCACCCTCCCTGCCATTTGCAGGGACACTTGCCACAGGCTGCTGGTTCCTTGCTGTCCTTGGAGCTCTTTAAGCTTCCTGCTGCTCCCCTTGAGTCCTGGTGTCCCCTGTCCTGTGCCTTGTGGCATCATTACTTCCCAGTGGTGTCAGGCCATTAGAGCAAAGAGTTGGCAATTTTTGTATTAAAATTTTTTGACTGTTCTTTGAGCTCTCCCACATTTCAGGTCTTCCATGAACCATTTCTGTGCTGGGCCATGGCAGTGTGCTGCCAGCAGATACAGGGGCCTTTTTTAGAGTAATCCAAACACTGGAATTACTGAGGTGCAGATATTGGGATCTACTAATTTGGTTTAAGCTCCGCTTACCTCTTTTAGCCTAGTGGTGCCTAGAACAGTGTTGAATGGCCCTGTTTACAAAAACTGTGTTTAGCTAGGGAAACACTGGGCTTGAGGACTTGAGGGGAATTTAGACTGGCTTCAGGTGTCTTTAGCATGATTCATCTTTTCAAAACAAGAAAACCCCATTCCCATTGCCCCCAGTCCTCTAACTGGAATTACAGGTAAATAACATCCTGTAATTCCTCAATATTCCTTTAGGATGTTGAACTGAGGCCCCATTTCACTTCCACTGAATTGAACTCTATCCATACAAAGGATTGTATTCCCATTCCACTCAGAGGTTTTGATAGTATATTTCAAAACAATGGGTGAAAAGAAAAATCATTCTTTTTTATTAAAAAAAAGAAAAAGCCAAACAATATGTTTGCCTCTTCCTCGGCATGAATAGAGATACTCCAAAGTGGTGTCTTGGCTGGGAAGCAAACGTCACCCATGGAGTCTCACAGAAGGCTCAGGGTTCAGGGAATTTTGTTCTCAAACTGCTTCTAAGTTATCTGACATGCGAAGTAGAAACAAGACTTTTTCTTCCTGAAATGCCACGTCTCAGGGGTATTCCAGGGTAACGGACATGGTGTGTTTATTGTCCCGTGCAGCGGTGGTTCTTGTGTGTGTTACCATACGTAGAACTTTGTCCCCAGCCGCTGTTAGCATCTGCCTCCCTTTCGGGCTCTCCTGAAGGACTCTGGCTGTGCTCAGTGCATCGTATCTCTGCATCACTGGTTCTGCACCTATCCAGAGGCACAGCCTGCCTGGGAAGAGTTTTCCTGTCTTCTTTCTGTGCTTTCTAGAGAAGCAGCAAGGAGGGCACACAAATGTGAGAAATGATGCTGAGCGTTTCACAGACGGTGCTGAATGAGCCCCGGCATTCC
>NW_010414357.1:35441-38299 GCF_000710305.1 Buceros rhinoceros silvestris
TGAATTCGCCCCGGTATTCCTAGCTGTAAAATGGGAAAACCAGCTCCTTCACTGAACTTTGGGGCTCACTTTGTGACTGTTCACAAGGACAGAAGCTGCTATAGAAATAGATTTTTTTTTTTTGAGCGTTAGATGATTAGTTGCTTTAGGAATCATCACTGCTCTGAATCAAGTTTGCTCCACACCTGTCTGCGTTTTTTTGTCTCTTATTCCTACAGAGACTTGGTTTATTTATCAGAAAAACATTTACAGGTACTTTACGCACTGCTTTCTTGCACGAGGGTTTTGAGAGTAGAAATCAAGGGATTTGTTTCTGACAAAATAAATTGATCTATTATAAGGATTATGGGTCAGGTTAGTTAAACGTTCATACCTAGTAGAGGGTTTTGTGACTTGGCTAGTGCACGTGGTCATTGTCTATTTAGGCTACAAAACAAGCGGGAGTGATAATTTTTGCTGGCTTCCAGATAAACTCATGGACGGTTGACTCTTAGCAGTAAGAGTTCTTCTCCAGGAAGCTTGTATCTGGACAGTGCGTCCTTCTGAAACATGACAAATAATAAAATTCAGCAAGTTTGGTGTAAAAAATATGTTCCCATATTCACCATCTGCTAGTTGCTGTTGTACTGAGCATCACTCCAGCTCTTTGTACCATTCTCTTTCTGGTGCAGAGAGTTGCCCTTGGTTCCCAGGAGGGCTCTAGGCTCTGAAGAACTACTTGAAACTGCTGTGCTGGTTGAGTTATTTTTCGAGGCATTGCTAAAATGAAGCCTCTGGTGCATCCTTGCAGAGTAATTAAAGGTCACAAGGAGCTCCTGGGAAGGGACAAGTAGCATGAAGGGGTGGTACTGCTGTCCTTCATGAGTTTTATGAAACATTGGACACCCAATTTTAAAGTGATCTTGACTTCTGGGGGCTTCGTCCTAAACCAGGCTCTGTTCCCGTTGGATACAAAGTGGACAGTGTGCAGGATTCCAGCTGAGGCTGTTTCCTGTAAGGTTGAGTGGTTTCCAGGCATGGGGAAAAGTGCTGCTCCATTTCTTTTGCCCTGTGACATTCATGCATTCACACGGACACCTCTGCTCTTTATCTAGCTTTCCCAGCAACTGGAAATGGGCTAGAGGGGAATCTAAAATCAGGAGCTTAACCTCAAATGCCCTGTCAATATGATATTTTCTCATAAAGTCTGTTATAGAAATCATGAAGAATAATCTATCTTTCTCCAGGCTATTGACTTTCCTATAAAGAGCAATGCAGAGCAGTGTCCTTCCTTCAGAAATCTGAGGCAGTTTAAACACCACCCTCTGGGAGGACCTTGTTCTGATCTAAGCGCGGTGCTTTCCTGACTAATTTAAATTTATCCTTGTACAGCTTCGTTGCTGTCAGGGCTGCTACTCAAAATAGAACTTTTGCATACGTGAAAGTCTCTAAATCTTGAACTGGCAAAAGGCAGGTTTATGCCAGTTTTTTAAAAATTATCACTCCACTTAAAATTCCACTGTAAAAATTAACATGGCATAACTTCAAGATGATATTTCTATATGAAGTGGCTTTTAGGCAAGGAGTTTCTATTCTGTTTGTGCTCTTCCCCCTCCTTCTGTATCATCCTTTGAAATTCAGTGTTGCTGGATAATATACAGTCATTAACTGCTTTCAGGTTCGTGGGTATCTCCAGTGCTGAGGTCATGGTGGCCTTTCTGTCAGGAATCCAAAGGTGATTCATGACAGTTTAATGTGATTCATTTTCTTCTGTTCAATATTTTTTTAAAGGATGATTTCACAATTTTCTGGTATTTTTGTTACCGAGATCTTTTCCTTTGTTTTGTCTTCTGTGATTTGCTGTACTTGAAAACGTGAAGTTTTGCAGAGAGGCTGGTTTGGTTACATCCTAAACGTTCCTCTGCTTCTATGGACACTGAGGGTGTCAATGAAAGATTCACAGTATTAGGAGAGGAGAGATTATTTTCCTTGCTCAACAAAGGTGGTATCTTGCATGAGTTCTGCGGTCCCCTGTGAGCCCTCCTTGAGCTCACACAGCAGTGGCTTTCCTAGTCCTGCTACTCGCCTTACTCTTTGCCACCACTTTTCAGTTGTGGTTCAACTTGCCTCCCTGGTGATGTCATATCCAGTTGCTGGTGAACTGAATGTGAAGTCAAGGGAAAAGAATGCAACTTTAAGTTGCATGATCTGGTTAAACTGTCCCCAGATAGCAAAGCTCTTTTTTCCCTCCCTGGAAAAAGGGAGGAGGATGGAAGACGGAAGCAGCAGTGTTAGCTGCAAAGCTGAGCGGTTTTCCAAAGGATTCTGTGAGAGATCCTCTGCTTTGAGTAAAGAAAGCAGGAGCTGAGAACAGTTTTGCTGTAAAACTGACTTAGTTCTGAGCACTACCATGAAAAATTGTGATCTGCTGTGATAAAAATTGTCATGTTTATTTCTCAGCATGCTTGGCTAGTGATGCACTGTTGTCTATGCAGTCACTGTCAGCTGTGGGTTTTTTGCTTTATCCTTCCTTCGTTAGTAAATGGCCCACAATATCTATAAAAGTTTTCCAAAACAAATTGGGAATTAGCCTAGTTCAGGGAGCATCTGGAGCAGTGGCGATGTGCAGTGAGAAGGTGTGAGAAGCCGTCTTTGTGAGGCATTGGTTGCCCAGAGAGGTTGATGGTTGAGTCACCATCCCTAGAGATATTTAAAACGTGTAGATGTGGCACATGGTTTAGTAGTGGCTTGGCAGTGCTGGGTTAAAGGTTGGACTCAGTGATCTTAAGTGTTTTCCAACCTAAATGATGTTATAATTGGTGTCCTGGGCTTAGTTTTAACTCAGACTAAGCCTGATATGTGGGTCCAGCCCCCCCCCC
>NW_010414357.1:38377-41522 GCF_000710305.1 Buceros rhinoceros silvestris
CCCTTTTTTTGTGGCAGATTCTTGGGTGTCTAATCAAGACTGAACCTGCACTGTACTTTCTTTTCAGTGGGAGTATTAGTAAGTCTCTTTTCTCCCTGTTCTCTAGTCCTAGTGGGACAAGTCAGATTTGGGTATCTTTGAGATTCTTCTCCCCCTTTTCAAACATGGTTTAAATTAGCCAGAAGAATTTAAGAGGGATCACTTATCCATAAATGCTCAGTGCCTGGCTTCACTAGGAAGCTGCGCTAAAAATATATGAAAATGCCAATTTGCTTGCACAGCTGAGACCTTGGCTTGTACCTGCGAGTCTGATGTGTGGTTATTTAAATGACAATGTCCTGTTCTTGCTTTCTAGGCTCTCCATCTTTTTACTCTTACTGATGCTGTTAACCTGGGTTCCTTGAGTGTTCCTCTGCACTCTACCAAGTTGCAAAATTTGACTTCTCTACTGTCTCCGATCACAGCCTCTCCAGTCTATGGGATGCTCCCTCCAGTCCTGTCTGGTAAGTCTCCTTTCTTTCATATTCAAATCCTTCTTAAAAAGTCATAATACTGGTGAAAGCAGATAAGTAGGTGCCAGGGAAATCCTCTTTGGAAATGGTAAAACAAAATGTTTTTTCACTCATTCAACATTTTCTTAATGGAATTGAAGGGAAAAAATAAAGAGTAAAAGAATTTTAAACTACTTGTGTGTAAAGCTTGAAACAAGCCGAGATGCCCAACTTTAGTGCATTAGAAGTGTGAGTTAAAGCTCTAAAGAGTTCGACTAAATTCTGGTGACCTTGCTAACTTTGTGTGGAAGATCAAAGTGAACGTGTGAATTGCTTGCAGATCACCTCGTTCATCTGATGTCCTGGCAAAAGGGTAGTGAGAACTGCCCTGGCACAGAATCTGGGAGTCCTGGATGGTCAGGATGTTCCCTCCCTTATGTTTTTTCATAGGAGCCACCTCAGATAGTCACCCAGCAAAGAGCACGTAGCCTTTTGACTACAGACGATTCCTTCATAGTGTTGGATGTGCAAATATTGACTGGCTAAGGAAGGGGAATGTTACGTGCTTGTTGTCTGAGGTCGGTGCTTGGTTTCAGCATATTTGCTCCGTGTACAATATTCAAAACTGTAGAGAGCTGCTACTGAGCTTCTATAGCTATCATAACCTCACATAAACTTCTATCAAATATGCCAAACTGTCAGCCTGAAAGGCACTCTGGGCCATCTCTCAAAGGGTTCAGCAATTTCTCGTGGTTTACGGAGTATCTGAGAAGCTGCTGGTTTTGCCTTGCTAATTTCTGAAGATGGGAGTTTTGTTTAAAAATCCTCAGCAATACTTGGAACTCTCTTACATTCCTCTGAAGTGGGGAAGCTATTAACCTTGAGTGAGCGGAGTTTGCTTCTTAAAAAATGAATCAAGATATGTTTTGATACATTAAAAAATGCATGTCATAAAACTGATGTTTCTGTGCCTGCCAAAGCCAAGAACCATTCAGGCATGGGAAAAAGCAAAGAGAAAAAACCCCAAACAATAAAAACTCCCCAAGCCTAAAGGAAATATTAGGAAAGGAGAAGACAGCCACCTGGGATGCCCATGAAACTACTGGGTTTAATCCCCTGCTGGTGCAACATGTTTCCTTAGAAGGGGTATTTATAGATAAAGATTTCACAGATAATGTGCTTGGTCACTGTTACCCTCAGCCTGAGGCCAAAGGCTCTCCTTAGAGGCAAGAAAGTGCTTTCTTGTAGGTATCAGAAATTCCCCTCTTTTGTGCATTGCTGCTGCATTCTGCTAGTGCTTTAGTGAGGGAGTGTTGGACTCCTTTATAGAAAGGAGACAGCAATGATCACAAACATCTACAAGGAGATACTGCAACAGACTTGGCAACTGCTTAGTCTTTGGAAAAATGTAGTTGAGAGAAATTTGTAACTGATCAGAAAGACTAGAAAGAATTTGGAAATGGTAGCACCAGGTTCACACTGCTGAGATGAAGTTTGCAGTACAGGGGGCTTATGAAAACCTTCAAGATTACAACATACTCCTTATGCAGCAGTATGTGAGTTTGGATGGTGGCCAGGATACCATCTGCAGGTGTCCAACAAAAGTCCCAAACACTTTGTAGGATAGATATTGTTCTCCCTCTCCTCCCCAACAACAGTCCCAGCCAAGTGGGAACAGAGAAATGTTTTAAGATTAAAAGGCTACGGGCTGCAAGTAGAGAGTTAACCATGTCTGCCTTCAAAGCTAGGGGTGTAATCTCTAAATTAAATTTACATGACTTATCACATCTAGGAAGATTGGTGAAACAACCAGAAAAACTAGAGGAGAAGGCAAGCAAGAAGACAGCCGCTGGACTGGAGGGGTTTTCTCTTATCAGTGCTAAAATGCACAACTCAAGCCTCTGAAATAGCATTAGTACTGGGTGCCCAAACAAAATTGTTCTGAAACACAATGGTGTTTAATATATTACCATCAAAATGCAATATCTCAGGACAGCAACCCATCTGTTATTGCTGAGGAATCAGATGGAAAGTGCATCAGAAGTTGGAATTTGTCCCCACAGGGAGAACTGCACTGAGTCATGGTGATGTATGGGATCTGTGCAAAGGGAAGAGAGAAAATATTCTCCCTGTGATTTATGTATTGCATAATCACAGCCACTTTCCACATAATTTCTATTCTGTTGGCTGCAGACAACAGCAAAGAGAGGTTCCCCCTGGCTCCTTTGCAGTCTGATTACACTGCGGTGGAGGAGCTCTGTTAGGATAGTGGAAATGTGTTTGAAAAGCAAGGATAAACTAAGACAAAAGACAAAGGCCAACAGAAGCTGGCTAAAGAGTAGAAGTAGCAGATTTGATGCATTTTATTCACTTGATGCCTTAATGTATAGAGTTGATACGTAGAAGAATGGTTTGGTTAAGCATCTCATGTACGTTGCTTCTCCACAGCTGGCTTTTGTGGCATCCTGTGAAATATATCATGCAAAAGTATATCCATGTATATCCACTAACAGGGAACATAGACCACGCTGCTTTCAGAACAGCGTGGGTCTACAACTAGGCTCAGACCATGGGTCACAGAGAGCTAAAGCCACGTTTATGTCTGTGTAGCTAAAATGAGAGCTAGACCCAGCGCAGCTGAGTAAAACTCTTTC
>NW_010414357.1:41629-45833 GCF_000710305.1 Buceros rhinoceros silvestris
TCCCAGTAATGACAAATCCACAGGATAGAGGAAAACCTAAAAGCACTTTATCCTCTGCTCCCAGTGTGTGCTGTCCAGTGGCAAAGTAGAGACAGAAATTCTTCTCGCTGACACTGGAGCGTGAAACACAGTAGTGATTATGCTTTTCCTCTCTGCAACTGCTGAGCCTTTGGTGCTCACAATAGAACTCACCTTGTATTTCCTTCTGTGATTCCCCACACCATCACTTTCTACTGCTACTGAGCCGTAGAGGCAGTTTGCCTTCACCCAGCTACATGCCTCTGATTACATTTTGATGGTTTTTAACCTCTACGGCTAAGAGAGGAATAAAGCCACATCCTGAAAACTTACCCCATGCACTTTGCAAAGGGACTGCTTGAAACTTTCTTTTTATCCCTAGGAAATCTGGGTACCTCCTAAGAAAAAGCTGTGAAATGGTTTCCCCTGTTTAAGTGCTGGGGTCGTCTTAGGAATCCTATCGTAACTCATTTTTATTATCTGTTATTAGGACTACCCAGGTGGCATGCTGAAGAATACTTGTCAAAAAATGTAGCATTGTTCTTTTATCAGGAATAAATGAAATATATCTCATAACCCAATTGCTCCTTTTGAAATTACTATAGATCCAGGCAAAAAAGAATCGAAGATAATGTATTTTCTTCATTTACTACATCAGCATTCATCATCTTTCCTGGTATTTTTCCATCTTTTTTTCAATAAAATCTCCAGGTATTTAAAGGCTAGTAAAGACCATCTTAGTTTGTTTCGTGTCTGCTGGGTTCTGCTGGTTTAGCTGAAGTTGGAATGTGGCCAGCCTCACATCTATGTAGTCTCTCTTAAAATTTGTCAGTGGGGTGCCACTCCAAGGAGACACCTTATTAAATTCATTAGCAAAAGTTTGTCACCTTCTCGGGAGCTCTGCAGTGATTAAGGTTGGGGTTTTCCTCACCCAATTTCATCTCTCTGAGCACGTTAGAGCCAGTTCCTGGATCCATGCTAAAAGGAACTTTCACAGGTAGCCAGGATTACTTGCCCTCTAATGCGTCTTTCTCTCTTTCCACTGTTGAGGGAGCCTGGATGACAAGCCTAGGTTACATACTTCATTTTTTCATGCTTGAAATAAGATGAATTCTATCCTCCAATTCCTTCAAAGCTATTTACTTGATTTGTCTTCTCTGTCTGCCTCTGGCAAGAGGCTGTTTCAGATCCGTTCTCCCCTGCACAGACACTCTTCCTCAATTCCTCCAAGGCTTGACCTTTCCCAATTTTTTTCATTTATGCCACCTGCTCCCCACAGTTGACATAGCCCTAAATAGTTTTGTACCATCTCATGAATTCTCTTCAGCATTATGTTTTACCTCGGTCACCTCCGAGTCTCCTCTCTCCCAACAAATACAGGTCATGTTTGCCCAGCGCTGTGTGAGATGCCAAGCTGCTGAATCAGTCTTGTATTCCCTAACCTCTTTCCTCACAGCAACATCTTCAGAGCCAAGCTATTGCTTGTTCAGAGTGTGAGGGAGGGAGAGTAAGGACACAAGGAAATTCTTTTTCCTTGGTTGAGGCATTCATGCTGGAAAAGCCTTGGTGCAGCTGAATGTCTCCAGAGATGCCAGGAGGTTGCTGTTTGCTGAAGGCAGTACAGTAGCTCCACAAAGGGCGTTTGTGCCAAGATTTATACGTTGGGAAGTTCTGGGGAAAATGGAACGGATTCATTTATCTCTGGTTTTTTTACCCCAAAATAAAGTTTTGTAAACTCAGGCAGACTGGAAAGGAGCTTGGAGGGTTGGAGAGAAGCCTCCAGGTCACATACGTGTATTTCCCTCTTCTTTAGTTCTTTTCCTGTCCCCTTACCCTGACATTCACTTTCCTGTTGCCAGGGTTGTTTCTTTAGCTTGAAAATCAGAGTAATGGGGAGGGAAAGGCCATAAAAGCAGAGCGTGGTTCAACATTACCCAGGTGGCACTGTGACAAAATGCACTGTGGTTCGTCCAGTTTGGGGCTGGCTTTGCATAATCACTTATCTAGCACTGTCTATGTGCATAGAGTGCAGCAGCGTGATCGCAATCTGTTTACTGCTTGCTGAAAAGTAATCCTGTGCCTTTACATGCTCTCAGGAGATTTTTAGCTCAAGTCGACACTGAGCCTTGGGACAGCAGTGTAAGGAAAGCTGGAAGAGGGGTTTTTTGGAGGAAAAGGCCTGATAAAGAAATTAGGGAGAGAATCTGATTAATATGGTGGGCTTGCTCAGGTGCACAGAGAAATTAGTCTTCCTTCTGGTATCCAGGATGCGGTAGGCCCATCCTGCCCTGCTCCAGCACATCCTTTCACTGTGCTAGGCTGTTCCCGAGACCACCAGGCTGAGGTCTGTAGTGCAGCCACCTCATCATCTCTGCCTTTGCTGCTGGAGGAATCACAGGATGTGCCTACCAGAGCTAGGTGATTTGCACCGAGCAAGTAGAAATATCTGCTGTAAATCTCACCCAGAACATCACTGATCTGGAAGAACAGCTTTCAGGAAGCAGGTGAATGAATGATTTATCACACGGTAGTTTTGACCCTTGCCAGGGTCTTATTAAACACCTTCTTTCTTCATGGCTGACTGTGCACAGCATTGAGAGACTGGTCACAAGGCATTGATGTACATTTTCCCCATCCTACTCTCTGTTCCCTGAGCCATGGTGTGAGAGTTCCAGTCTTTGAAAACATATTAGGGTGAGTCTGAGAGAAAAGGAAATACGCGTTCAGAAAGATGGTGTGCTCTACTGGTGCACTGTGGGCTAGGTGGCTTGTGACAATTCATAGAAATTATTTATTTGGACTTTGTCTGTTTACTTAAGAGGCTGACGCAGCCGTGGAGAATCTGCTGGTCCCTCAGCAGCAGCGGGTCTGTGTGTAGACTAGTTCTGGTTAGCTCCCATTGAAAGAAGTGAAATACAATAGTTTTTAACTGGAGGAGTCATTTTCTGCTGCTCCCCAGGGACAGCAGAGATTCCCTACTCCTTGTAAACTTTGCATCAAAAGACGATGTCTCACACCCCAGGTTCAGCCTGACAGATTTTTCATCCTGAAGCATCTATGTTGGCCTTCAAACAACCTCTCCATTCAGTCTGGAGGGTGTGAAAGGCGTCTGTACAGGGTTGAGACCTCAATGGAGTGAATCATCCTTTGGAGACCTCCCTCTGCCCTAGTGAGGGCCCAGCGTGACTAGTTACTATTTCTAGTTTCAGCATCTCAATTAAATTCCTCCAACCCTGTGAGATGAAGCTGTGTCTGGTCTCCCAGTTAAACTGCTGGTGTTTAATGAAGCATGTGGGCTTTCCAGTCTTTTACTGCTGTGGGCGGGAAGAGGGAACCTTATAATTTTCACCTTGACGGTAGGTGTTCCTTGTCCTGTGTTATCAAGGTGATGGCACTCTCTGTACCATAAGGGCTCTAACCTTCTGGTGAGAAAGAAAGAAAACGCTCGATTTTGTCTATTAGAAAGCTTTGAATCTGCCGAGTAACTTGTGAGGCAACAAAACTTGCAGAGGGCCCGGAATGGGTTTGATTTACAACTGTTTTGTGGGCATAATTTTCTCTGCTCACTGGTCCTAGACTTTACTGGCTTTGGGAGCATACCACTGCGTGTGTTTCAGTGTGACATTTACAGTTTTCCTCATGTAAATTGGCCCAGCAGCAGCCCAGGGACAGCAGACCATGAACTTATAAGGCTTGGCAGAGAAAGTGTGCAGCAAGGTCAATACCAGGGTATGACTTTTCCTCCCTGCAAGGAAGGGACAGGATCAGTTGCTGTGGAAGAATGCTCTGGAGAGCCGACACAGAATTATTTTCTTTTTGCGTCAGTTGCCCTTTTTCTCAGCAAAATCAAACCAGTTTTTTAGGGCCATGCTGCAAGCCTCAGGGCATTTTTTTTCCACTGCATGATGCTATTTAGCTTATTATTTATTTGTCTGCTTGACCATTTTTAAGAACAATTGTCAGAATATATATTATTCCTCTCTCCTTCTCCAGACCCTTTCATCAATTTGAAAACCATCTGATATAATTTTGTATAAAAGAAGAAAGGAAGAGAAAACGCATTTTGGAGAAAAATTTGAGTGTATCTAGAAACAAAATATTTTTGGATGGGGTGAAAATGAGATTCTACAATTGGAATTGATTTTTAAGGTTAACAATGGAGTTTGCACTCAGGTCCTCCTGACAG
>NW_010414357.1:45933-82334 GCF_000710305.1 Buceros rhinoceros silvestris
AGGGAAAGATGATGCAAAATGGGGATGATGATACAGTGATATTGGGTGCTGAAGAACCTGGTGGGTGGCTGAGGTGATGCTATAAAAAAACCAAACCCCAGTGTGGCTGCATGGTGCAGCGTAAGGTGAGGTGCTGCAATTTTCTGAAGAGACGGAGGTACTAGCTCTGCTAATATCTTGGAGTAAGGTAAACTACGCAGCAAGAGCTGGCACAGCTTTTGTATTTGGCTAGATATGGCACTGATTTATATCAGGAAGGAGTTTCACGCAGCGGGGCACTGACAGTTGCTTGTGATTTACTCATTGTGCCAAACTTGCTTAGAGTTTTATTTTTAAAAATCCTGTGTAGTCTCTTTTTCCTGCCTCCCTCTCCTGCACCGAGCAGCACTAAATGCTGTTTGCCACTGAGGATATTTAAACTAATTTTTCAAAAGTGCTGATGTAGCAGGACACGCTTTTATTGCTGTCATAATATCTCTCAAGCTCCCTTCCTTGATTGCGTTTGTAGAATGCCGACCTTAATAAGTTCAAACCCCAAGGAGCGGATGGTGCAGACGGTAGCCCCTGAACGACAGCCCATCTGCTCGTGTGTCTTGCAGGCCAAAATGACTTCATTACAAGGCGGTATTAAGCTGAGTGCAGAGGCTGGCAGGCAAGCTCAGCTTTGCTGTATCTACCGCTCTGCTCTTGCCCCATTTGATCCCGCGGTGCGTGCCAAGGTAATTGGCACGTGAGTTCTGTTCCTCCTGCTGGGAGACTCTTCCATTACGCAGCGTGTTTCCTGCAAGCGGGGAAACATGCGCTTTGCGTGTCAGCATATTTGCAGGCTGGTGAGGCCTCAGCTGGATGGCTGCCTCCTGAAAAAGGGTACCCAGAGACAGCTAGAAGTGTTAGACTGCAAGAGAAGGAGGGGGGCGAGGCATGGTGAAAGACTAGTGTGATACAAGGAGAGTGCTGTGTTTCTGAAGTCCATCTTTGCCTGCCTAGGAAGCTTTAAAAAGACACGTCAGCCAGATGCCCTCAGTGCTATGAAAAGCAAAAGCTGGAAGTTTGGGGATCCAACTCTGGACCCAGTAATCCTGTGCCATGAGTCTGGAAGACTCTGGATACATGTAGATAAACATCCATGTGTTACTCAGCAGTGACTGCACGCACGTCCAGGCTGCCAGCTGGCCTCCACCCAGCATAGTGTGTGAGCAATGCCCAGCCCTTGTCTGGAGGAGAGGGAGCGGAGGATGGTCTGTCTGAACTTCCTCTGTTCTCCCCAGAGCCCAGCTGGTGCATGATTTCCAGTCTTATTCGCTGAAGGAAGCATAGGATTAATGTTTTTGACTTGTCAATGTTCTAGTCCAGCTCCTTTTATCCATCTCATTGCTCTCTCCATTGCACTTATTTTTACTTCTCTTGATTTCCACCTCGGCTCCTTTGCGGCACAACCTTTCCACATCTTTAAGTTCATGGCCCTGTTTTGGTGTGTTTGATACAGTTTTTAGTAACTTTGTAGTTTCTTTCCCCTCAGTCTCTCTAGAATTGGTATCACTCAGTTAGGTCATAAAGGTTTTTTTACTTCTATGGATTCTAGCTTGACTTCTCTGTCCTGCTGTTGTAACTAAGGTCGCTCAGTCCCAGACTAACTCACTGCATCCCTGTCACAGCTTCTGCATGTCTTTGTAATGACCCTTTGTTAGGCTGCTGTCAGTTGCTAAATGCGTTTTCAAATATTTTCCCTCTTTTTACTGTTGCTGAAGCTTTGTTGGTGAATTCAACCTCCGTGCCCTGGTGCTCTGAGCAAGGAGAACAGGGACTTTCTTGTCCTTATCACTGATCTCATGGTAATGCTTTCGTGACAAAGAGAGACAGGAATTAGGCACTGATTTCCCCATTGTCAATGCCATGACCGTGAGATAGTCTCTGCTGCTGCGTGGGCTCTTGCTGTGGAAGGAGGCAAGAGCCAAAGCAGGTGCTCACTTACTGCAGTTATTCAGTTTGTGCCCTTTGCCTCTCGTCCTGACTCTGGGCACCACTAGAGAAGAGTCTGGTCCTGTTGCCTTCACTTCCTCCATCAGATATGGAGACACATCAGTGAGGTTTCCGTGAGTGGTTTTTCTCCAGGCTAAACAATGTCAGGTCTCTCATCTTTTCCTTGTGCATCAGGTGCTCCAATCCCTTAGTCATCGTCATGGCCCTTTGCTGGACTCTCTGCAACATGTCCAGGTCTCTCTTGTTCTGGGGAGCCCAACACTGGACACAGGACTCCAGAAGTGTCTTCCCAGTGCTGAGTAGAAGGGAGCGACCACATCTCCTTCAGCCTGCTGGCAGCCCTCTGCCTAGCACAGCCTGTGATGCTGCTGGCCTGCTTAGCCATGGGGGCCCATTGCTGGCTCAACTTGACCACTAGGGCAGCGATGTGCTCTGCATGCTTCAATGTCTTTCCATTTAATTTGTGTCATCAGTGTTTCTTCTGGCTGCTGGAGCCATTTCTGTTTGTATTAGAGTGTTCCAGTTTGGTACTGAGTATTATCAGATTGCAATTTGATGTGAAACGGGCAAAAGCTGATTGAAGGACCAAGGCAATTCTCCCCGTCATCATCCTCCAGAATAAGCGCTGCTACTGTAAGCTCCAAAACCACCTGTGAATGAAAGAATGTTCTTCAATTCTTGGATGACTTCCAGCATTTATCTGTGAGGAGGATAATCTTTCTGTGAAGGAAGGATGGAAGCCCGTGTATATACAAAGGAGACACTAACCTGAGCTACCCTTCCACTCACATTTGTTAATAATCCATTGCGTGCGTTTTGGAGGCTTAAAGGCCCAGTGTGAATTTCTTCTTGGGAATAGGAGCCTTGTACAATATGGTTTTCTGGACTCTGGAGACAAGCAAATCTTCCTCAAACATTTTGAATGTTGATGGATATTTGTTCCCAGCTTTAACCATACCTGTCATACCAGCCTCATTTTTACCCAGGTGATGGTTTCTTGTGGCGGAAGGGTGAGACAGTGGCACATTCACATCAGAACAGAGATGTCTCGGCACAGCTGGGAGTCCCCAAGGCTTGCCTGGGAGCAACTTGAATGCTCTGCACAGTGGTAGTATCATAGGAGAGTCTGCCTCTGAAGCAGCAAAAAGGGCTTCCCAAGCTCCTTCAGAGACCTGTCTGTTCATTCAGATTTCCATATTGAACATGGCAATCATTTCCCTGAGCAAAATTTCAGAGAATTGCAGTGTCCTCAGCGATCCTGTCTCCTGTTGTCATTGAGAACTGGCTGTGCAGCAGATGTGGAAAAAAAATGCACCTGATCTTTTTCCTCTGCATGTGGCAATCTTCAGGTGCTCGCATACCCCCCTTCTCCCAGCTTCGCCAGAAAAAGCCTGTGTGGTTCTCAAATGAAAAAAATCCCACCCAGCAAGATAAAAGTTTCTTTGCCATGGAGGGTTAGCAGTAGGTGGATTACACCCTGAAAATCCCCTAACAGTTCTTGGAAAATAGGATTTAGATCTTTGCATAAAGGCAACTTTTATTAAGCAAACTGCTATCCAGTTGGCTCCCCGGAGTGCTAAGCTAGGTGAATTTAGGAAGCTTTTAGCCAGGAAATTGGAGGGACATGGTTATCTGTCACAGACTTAAAAACCCCTGCCAGCGGCCCCAGGGATGATGCTTCGATACAGATGCAGGAAAAAATCCATATGTAGTCAAAGCAACGAGGAGAGGAGAGTGGCTACCTGGTGATAAAATTTCCATTTAAAATCAAAAAGAACGTCCCCAAATTATCCTGAATTTCTTGGGCCATCAACTCAGAACTTGAAGCCTTTAAACACCACAGCTTTCTGTATTTACCTGTATGGTGGCTTTGTTTGTGGTGACTGCTTTCCAGTGTTGACAGTTCCATATTGCTGGCAGGTTTAAGAACAAAACAGGCAACAGCCTTGTTTCTGAGGGCAAAAGTGAAGAAGGTGTTGCCAATACTTTGAGGAAAAACTACACATGTTCATGCACACGCAGTACATATCGTAGAACAAACGCCTGTGGCTGAGCTGCACGTTGCTGCTCAGGAGGACCTTGTGAACACGGCCTTCGGGCTTAGACTGGGCTGATTGTATTCCTCAGGATAACATAAAAAGCCTGAAGGTTGTTGTCTTCTGCCAATAGCTTTGGTGGCCTAGCCAGAGACTGTGACAACTCTGGGGTACAGCACACTTGATCCCTTTTGTGTGATCATGTTTGCTCGTGTTAGCTACACCGATTATGGCATTAAGAACTGCTGAGCTGGCATAACTCTAATCAGAGATCTTCTTCTATAGTTAAGTTTCTGCAATGGAGCTGGGAGCTGCTTGCAAATGTGAGTGGTAGCGATCTGGCCTTGGAGAGCTTGAATGGCATGGATGAAGTCAGCAGTGAGCTGACACTTCTCCAGAATTGGAGCACAAGTCCAAACAAGGGCCACCTAAGATCAGGGAGATAAGTTCTAGTTGGAGGAATAATATGGGCCCTTGTTCTTGACAAAACTGTTCTGTTTTTTGGTTTGGTTTTTTTACATTATTTTTTCCTTTTCTGTATCTGGGCCTCTCTGTCCTTGTCCAGAGGGAAAGGCACTGCGGAGAGGTGAACAGCCACCGATGTCCCTGCTGCACTGCGTGGCAGGTGGGGCTGGTGAAGGGTAGTGGACAACACTGAGGCCACAGCAGCATTGCAGTCACCTCCCTTCTGCATAATGGGAGCAGACAGGGACCAAATGGGTCATAAATGTGCCCTTAATCTGCAGGGGAGGTGCACCCTGTGATGCACCCTGTGGGGCTTGTCCTCAGATCATCTGGACAGAGGGACCTGTTGGACATCTGATGAGGCGTTGGGGAACAGCTTAGGCAGACAAACTTGTATCAGGCTGCTGAGAAATGCCCTTGGGTCTCACAGCTCAGACACAGCCAGTGACACCCCTGTCTCCTCTCATCCCTGTGGAGACACGAGGCTCAGCAGAGCGGCACGGGGCACTGTCTGTGCTGGTTTCTCTGCGTGCCATGCTGGGCCCTGCTGCACAGCCCCCACAGCTCCCCCAGCCCATTACTGCTTGCAGAAAACAATTACTCATTATCACCTCCCGGCAGAGGTGCAGGGAGGCTGGATGTTGCCCTTAGAGCACACAGAAGATGGGTAGCAGGTGATTTTTGAGTTAATGAGACCTTTCAAAAACAAAGGTCTCTTAGCAGAGAGAATATATTCACCTCCTGCTTTTCCCCCTCCCGTTCTCCCAGTGCTCCATTGTTCCAGGTGCTTCTGTAAAGACATTTGTCATTTCACCATCTTTGATGGAGTTCTTTCCCTCTCTTGCTCTCTTATTTTATCTTGCCCAGGGGGTCTGTGCTACCTTTTATTAGCTGACACTTCAGTTCTGCAGATGGAAATGACACTAATGGAATGTGGCTGTGGCTTTATTACAGAAATGCTGTTTGCCCTGCACAAGCAAACCTCCAAATAATCCTGCAGGAAAGGAATAAACCTTGAGGGCAGGTGCAGGAGCTGCAGATGAAAAAGATGGCAGGAGGCGGGACTGATGGGTTAAGCAAGGAGAAGGAAAGAGGGAAGAGGGAGAAACAGGTTAGGGCGTATACCTCTGTGTCCAAAATCAGAGTAAAGATAGTTTAACTGAGAACCAGCTGCATTTGATGTCCAGGTTACTGGCAGAGGTTTCTAGGAGAGAAGAGGAGGCAGTGGCAGGCCTCTGCCTGGCTGACGCTCCTGCCATTGGCCCAGCTTCTTGCCTAAATCTGTACCGGTAAGATAAGGGTTAAGGATGGTAAATGCTGTTCTGGAAGATTTGGTGTTGCTCCTGTGAGTGAGCATAGGGCTTTAAAGCCACAGGGATGTCTCACCAAGCATGGTTGTGCTAACCCAAACTGACAGATGTGGGTCTTTTGGCTTTTCCTGAGCATGGAATCACACCTGTGACATACTGAGAGGTAAACAGCACTGTGTCCCTGTGTTCTGATCCCTTCTCGTCCTAACTTCAGTGGGGCCAGAGCACCCCTCTGCACTGTAAGATGATGTTAGCACTTGCAAAGGAACCCTAAGGAGCCACTCTTGAATCTTGCCCCTTGGCTGCTGTAAAGTCTAAACCCCAGGACATAATGATAACCAAAAGATTGCAGAGATAAAGTGCTAGAGGAGAGTCAGAGAATAAGCATCTGGGAAGAGAGAAGGGCAGCTGGCTGGAAGTCTCAGAGGATGTGAGGGAAGTGGCATTTGCTGAACAGCAGCCTCTGTGGCTGTTTTTCTGTGTTATTGATGCTTGCTTTTCCCTCCCTCTTTTATTTTCATGGTGTGTCTCTTACATCTATGGCTCATTAGACAACAAGATGATAATGCTGTCTGTAAAGCTTCAGTAGACACCCTCCCTCTCCTCTATTCTTATCTGTGCTTTTTCTTTTTTTATTAAATATCTGGTTTAGCTTTGTTTTATTTTGTTTCCTCTATCTGTCATCATCTTCCCTTGGCTCTCTTCATAGCGCAGCTCAAAGGAGAGTAAGTTCAAGAGTTGGAAACTTCTGTTGCGGGCTCTCACCTGCTGTAGGAATTCCTCCCACCTCTTAAACCAATCAACCCTGTTTTAAAAAAGGTTTTTGTGACATGTTGAGAGATATTATGTTGCGGAATGATTCTCGCAGGAGTAGCCTGTGTATCAACCAGTTTGAATGGGCAGAAGCCTCAGATGTGGGACAAGACTTAGTTAACCCAGTGAACTAAAGACTCAAAGATGTTATGGAAACAGAGACATTTATATCAACCCACAACAGAAAGGATAACACGGACAGAGTGTTTGTTCACTCCCTGTTCACTTGGCTCCAAGCCAGGTTGGCTTCTGGACTGATGAGAAAAATTTTTGTGGGAAGATGAGGTTTCAGGTCTGGCTCACCGAGAGAGCTGCCAGATCAAACAGACATTTCAGAGATCATCAAATACCACTGCACCTCACCTTCCATGAGGATCCCTTCTCACTGGCTGTGTGGCCGGTTCAAATCAAATTGCTCCCTTGCTTTGAAAGAGAAAGTGGGTGGTAAGAAATGACAGCGGTCTTCAAACACATGAACAGGAGCTGCAGAGAGGAAGGTGGTCACTGTTCCTCATTTTTAGGCACAGGAGAATCAGATAAAGGCTGAAACAACAGCAAGGAATGTAATAATTAATAGAAAAACTGGTATTGCGAGACCAGTGCTGGAACAGAGCATCCAACACAGCCATGTCGCCTTCCCTGCAAGTCTTTAAGATCAGTTTAAAGAAGCATCTATCACAGCACTGAGCCTTGTCCTGAGACAGTGCTGTGAGTGTAACTTTGCCCTCAGTTGACTTTCTGGCTCTAGTCCAGTGGATGGAATGTAGATTTTATGAGGGAATCCCCCTCATAAGTAACTTAGTAGGGAAATCACTGCTACATACCCTCATCTTTACAATGACCCTGCTTCTTCCAGCGGCGCTACCACCCGAAGGAGGAAATGCCTGTAGGTAGGTATGTGTGTCTACTCACCCACACACATCCATCGTTTATGTGCCTTTGAACGTAGATGAGAATTTTATTTATAGCACAACCTTTCTTTCTTCCTTCACCGAAGCACTTAAGAGTGTTGTACATCATCATAATAAAACCCATTACAATAAAATACTACCTCTAGAATCTTTGAAAATGAAAACCAGACAGAGGAAGTCCAGAGAAGGTGAGAAAACAAATGGCAGGAGGAGAGAATGGGCAGTTTACTCATCTGAGGTGCCAGAATGGCCTCATTGCAGATAGAGCCTGGGGACCATGTAAGGGTCTTGAGAGCCTTTGCAGAAATGGCATGAGACAGAAGCAGACAATGGTTTGATACAAATGGAGGCACTGGCAAGGGATTGTTAGCTGTACTAACGCACCCCATATCTGGGAACGCTTTGGAGGAATGGCTGGTACTCGGGCACTGTAACTCTTCCGCAACATCCTTCCCACATTTGTCCAGAAAATTCTTCCTTGTGGGGGAGGTTGAGGTGAGTTTGAGGAGGGAACTCGCATCTTTGTCATGCTCAACAGCCTGCTGTGATAGAACTGGTTGCATATCTGGGCTCTGATGGTGGGATATATGAATAGATGGGGACTAGACCTGGCCCAAACCATCTTTTTAAATTTCCCCTGCTATTCTTTTTTCCAACTTTCCTCGCTTTCTTGAAATCTTTTGTGGATAAAAAAATCTTGCATTTTCTGCTGTTAGAGCTATTCTTTAGTGTAGTTAAGGCTCTCTTGCACATTTCCCTAGAGCAACGTGTCTTTGTGCTTCTTGATTAGGCTCAAAGACACACAGAGAGCTTAGCCCCCCTTGTCCTCTTCTGCTCTGTCCGGATACGTTTATCCCCAAAGCCTAGCACTGTTCTCTTGATCATTTGGGATACCCAAAGTTTGGCTGTCCTGTGGGAGGGATCTATATCCACAACTGAACTCTACCCACGGCAGTGGGTAGAGGCAGTGCTTGTTCATTGTGCAGTCATGAAGAGACATCAGGGAATATGCTGACCTTGTTATAATTAATGGATAGTGGGGTAATGCTTCTGTATGACGCATTAGATACAGAAATGGAATCCAACACTTCTACATTTAGGGTAATTGAAATTGAGACATTTATTATTTTGGGCACACTACAGTACCTTGGGTCTTTAAATCTTAAATTAATTATTTCGGACATTTACAGGAAGGAAACAAGAGGCTGGAGAACAAGGAAGACTCAAGCAGTCCCAAGGGAGGGCTTTACTATTATGCGCTATTCCCTGTCTGAAGGTGAGAGGGAGAACTGGGGAACCAGTGCTGGATCAGCAAACCGTAGATCTTTCTGAAGCATAGGGGCGTGCTGGCCAATGACTCCTCAATCAGTAAAATGCTCTGCAGGACAATGGCTGAGGAGAAGGTGCATCAAAAAAAACACATGGGCTGAGGGACCTGCCACTGTTCCGTGCCAGATCCCGGAGCTGTGACTCAGTTGCCTGAAAGTCTCTCTTGAGTGTGCACACCTAGAGGAGAGCAGCCCTCGTGGTGGTAAAGGTGCTGGGCTACAGCTGGGAGTTCTCCACAGTTTAAACCTGATCCTGTGAGCTGGAGCAGGTAATTCCCCGCTTTGTTCCCCTTTGCCAGAGATGAGAGCCTCGCTGGGGACAGGGTTATTCCTCACGGACGCTGATGGTGACGTTTGGGCTCTATCTGTGGCAATGCCAAGGGCAATCCCTGATGTGGCTGCTGCATCCTGTGCACAGAGCACACAGCCTGGCTGGTGCTTCTCCCTGAGCGCCTCGGAGGCCTCGCAGGGTTTACTCAGATGAGCAGAGTATTTTCTGTGAGAATCGCTTTGCCAGTCGAGCGCTCTGGACTGTAACAACCTGTCATTACAGGCCTCACCTGCCATTTGTCTATATAGCAGCTTGCACAATTAAGGGGAGAGATATGTAATAACCAGCCAGCTAAGTAAAGGGATTGGAAATCAGGCTACTAAAATCTGTTTCCCTCAGCCGCTCTGCTATAACGGTGCCCTAGCCAGAGCTTTTGTTTCACTAACAAGGAACCACATTAATTTTCACTCTATTATTTCAAAACAAGCAGACAAACAACTGCTTGCTTCAGCTACCTCCTCCCACTCACGTGGGAGCGGGTGGCACAGAGTGGTACAAAATACAACAGATGGGCACAGGGAAAAAAAGGTCAAATCCGGTGAAAATACAAAAGAGAGCTAGAAAACCTGAAATCCCTTTGAAAGTTATTCTTCAATGCTCTGTTTCATTCCCTGCCCTAGAAGCCTTCCAGTAAAAGATATCTTCCAGCAAGAGAGAGCAGCATATGCTGCTATTTTTGATGTGATGACTTTTATGTCCCCACATGGAAGAAATCCACAGGCTTGAATGGAGAGTGAGCGCTTTGCTGTTGGATTGCAGAGCCCAGTTGTAGATGATAACGAGAAACACAGTATTTCCTGATGCTGTTTAGTTTGGTTTCACTTGTGCTATGGAGGGGAAGGTGTTAGCTGGAGTTTTGGAGCACCCCTATGCAGTGTCACCTTATTTTGGGTCCAAGGGGTTGCAGGGCTGTGCTGGTTGTGCCTCTGTTATGTTCACAGGGATGGCTTGCAAGAGGTCAGGGAAAGGGGGATACAAGAAAGGAGAGGCAATAAAGAGCTATAGAAGAGACCGTGTGGTGATCTTCTCCTGACCTTCCTGTTGTCTGCTAGGTAAAATGGACTTCTGATGAGAGTAAGTGTGATTTCTCTTGGGTGGGAGAAAAGCTAATGGTGGGAGCAGGGAGAATTCAAATATCCAGCTTTAGGGAGTGAAACAGGATACCTAAGCCAGGAGCGCAGGCTTCAGGTGCAGTTTTACTGATCTTGAGAGATGTCTTTCTCCATTAGCTGTAGAGGGAGGCAAAGGTTATTGCTTATAACCCTGGAGTGCACAGAGAAGGCCTACCAAAGTTTCCTATTTAACTTTCATCTCCTCCCCCATCCCCCACCCCCTTTTTTTCCCTATCAATCCTTGAAAGTAACAATGATTTGGTTTATTCTCCTCTGGATGGCATCTCTCATTTCTAATTAGGTAGTTTTCCACTTTCAGATGCCACAGACCAGATTAAGAGTCTCAGATCTGAAATGAAGGTATTGGTGACAGGAGTGGTGCGTTGTGCTCACTGCTGTTCAGGCTGGGTGGAAAAATCAGAGGGAAAATAAATATAAATAGCAGTAATGTGGTGTCCTTGACCAGTGTGCAGGAAAGAGCCTTGGCCAGAGCCATTGGCACAGTGGGGTGACAAGAACAAAGTTTTCTCCTTCAGTTCATTCTCAGTGCATTCACAGTTTCCAAGTGAGATTCTCAAATACTTACTACAACCAAGACATTCCAGTATTTCATGGTCAGTTTTGTCTCAGAACAAAGATTGTCAGTCATTTTAACTCTTCTGCAATACTAGACTCTATTAAATGGGTGTTAGCGTTCCAAAGGGCTGGTCTTGCTTTTTCTGCTCTGATAAAATCCTTGCTAAAGTCAGTGCGTGCATCTAAAATTTTCTGGGCACTTAAGTGATTTCTCTCAATATTTGCAGATTTATAAAATACAGCAAAAAGTTCTATTTCCTTTTAGCCATAATCTGCCTCTCCCAAAGCACATGATAAGAAGTCAAGGACAAGTAGAGAGATAGGCTGAAGACTGGCTCGATCAGTGCATCTGTACTAAGTGTTCCTGTGCCTGCCTGGGAATGACAGTCCAATTTCATGAATCCGAAGTCCGACACCTCCCGCTGGCACTACATCACTTGTTGTTTCTTTCCTTTTGATTTCTCTTTGAAAATCCCAGTTCATTTCACGGTCAGAGAACCCCCTCCTTGCTCCCCTCTGTTCTTCAGAGCCCTTCATAACCTGGCATAGGATGAAAGGGCTGTATAGATAATTTATGGGAAATCAGTAATTGAATCTTGGCTGTTCTCATAAATCATATCGTCCAGCTATCAAACAGCTGTGGGTAGTGTAGCATATTCCAAAACCTGCATAATTGATGACTCCCTTGCAATAGTCCAGCACACATGACTGGTGACAGGCTTTTTCCTTTCTCCCAAGAACGTTTTGAAGTTTTCGGTGAGGAAAGCTCAGCTCTCAGGTGTCTGTCCGGACCTGAAAACTGAATGGCCAAAGTCATTAAGGAAAAGATGCTGATAAAAGGAGAATATAATCCAAACTGATAGGTGAAATGAATCCTTCAAACTTTTTCTTAAAGGGATTGGAAATGATAAAAGCACCTGAGGAGGGAAGCTTTATCTCCGAGACTGGCTTATGGCTTGTGTTTATGCAATAGAGAAGTGCTTATGAAAACAGGGCTTTGTAAGGAAAATGAGCTACATGTGGGCTCCTGCCAGCAGCCAACACCCTGCAGTGTGCCTCACGGCTGTTGCTGAAACCATTCCCAGAGCAAATCCTGAAAGCAGCTCCTCACCAGTTGTGAGCTGAGGTCAGGTGCCAGTGAAGTGCTGTACATTTATTTCATGAAGGCCCTGCTGGGGGTCTGAATGCTGGTGACTCTAGAGGAAGCTCATGTGTGTTTGCCGTATGCTGATTGTCTCCCAGCTCGGCCACTGCAGGAGATCCGGTGTGCTAACGAGGCCAGGAAGGTTGAGAAACCTGAATGTCCTGCACTGGGCAGACAAGCTTGGCCTTTTTGTAGTATCCCCCTGGATATGATCCTGCTGTGAAAGTAACTACTGACTTCACCTGCTTCTGGTGTCAGGCAAACAAGCTGTTACAGCGAGAGCTTTTCCGCTGTTTGCTAGCAAGGGAGAAAAGAGTTTTAGTACCCCAGCTAAGCCTGACTATACAGCCCAGGGCTGTGTGCTTTACGGCTGAGCCTGTAACAGGGTCTGCAGCCGTCATAAAACCCTGCAGGCTGCCTTGTGCACTAGAGCTGCTGGAGAAAATGATGCTCTGTGTTGGCAGAAAAGGGGTCCTGCAAGCCTGGACTTAACAAAGGTGTTTGCTATTGGGAATATATGGCACATTTACGGGATCCAGAGAGAGGTGGTAATACAGTGTTTGGTGTACACTGCTGCTAACTGGCCATTTGCTTAAGTCCACAGTAGAGCTGCTTAAACACAGAGCGCTGCATAAATTACCCCATTTTTCCTGAGGGGGGAAAAATTCTTTGCTTTTCGTTCATCCCAGTTTGGAGTTCACTGGCTCTTCAGTGTAGGAGACAGAGAGACTTAAAGTCAATTTATCTTGAAATAGCCCTTTCAGGATGTGCCTCCATTACTGTTTAAGTTTGGGATCATGCTTTGAAGATGCTCTCTTGATTGTCTCCTGTGTGCTGCGTTTGCATTGGGGAGTGGGGTGCGAGAGACAGGGCAAGCAGTGGTGTTCTAGAAAAAGGACAACGCTTTATCTCTGTGAATAAGGCTCTGAGCAGCTGGTTGGTTGTAAATGCGACACAGTGGACCTTGGAACTGAAACTGCAGCATACAGGTACTCTGTTACCTGAGCTGGAGATGCAAAGTTTTTCATAGATCTGCTTAAAAAAAAAAAATGGCTACTGTGTTTTTGAAGTACTAACCAAAAAGTGGCTCCCAACCCGAAGAGGTTCACAGTTGCCTATGCTTAGCCATAACTCAACCTGGAGCAAGAGGAGGTTCCAGCACACTCTGGACTCAAATCAGGATGCAACGGGAGCATCTCAGTTCTGCGCCACTACCATGGTCCAGGACACTTCTTCAGAAGCGGGTCATTTTATCTGGTGTTTGCCCACTCTTCATGTGGGTGCTCTGTGAGATTTGGGGTTCTGTCCTAGGGTTTTACTCAAAAGATTTTTCTAAATTTACCTAAACTGAGAAAAACTCCCCAAAGGGAATGAAGCTTTTAAAATTTACCACTAATGAAGAATGTATGTGCTCTGAATTTTAAGTTACGTGTTTAGATGCTTGCTTTAGTTGCAGTGAAGCTATACATAGATTTTTCTGTTTCCTGTGGCCATCAGAAAGCACTGGCTTCATCGTCCCCCACAAGTGCTGCTGCAAAGCTGTCTCATCATGACTCTATTTCCAGGGAAGTTTTCATAAATTCACTACTATCCTCTGCTTCCTGTGGCTTTCTCCAGGGAGGAACCCTGTGACCTGTCCTAACCTCTCCTCTCAGCAGTGCACAAGGGTGGGATGCCAACCTTAGGAAAGAGATCGCAAAACTTCGTTAGACAAGGCGACTCAACAGAAACAAATGAAGTGGAAAACACCAAGTGACCATTGGCCACTTGTACACGTCAGCGGGAATTTTGGGAGCTTTAATATCAGCCGATAATGCTTTCCTGAGGAGAGGTGGGGAGGGCTGGAACTGCAGCTGTCGGAAGTTATGAGGGGGGATCACCCCATTCCCAGTGAAAAGAGGGAACTGACAGTGAGGAGCAGCCCTGTGAGATGCTCGCCACAGCCATACGTGTAGCGCAGATCACCCAGAAGCGAATGCCCCAGCCTGCCCTCCCCCGCAGCAGGGCTGTGATTGCAAGGGAAGGTTGCGAGAGAGGGAAAGCGTCAATGAGCTGTGCTACATTTCATATCTCGGATCCTCCCAGAAAAGTTTGTTTGAGTCTCTTGTTAGCTTATCTAATTATTATAATTAGATATAAAATCATTAATAATCTGGCTTAATTATAACTGGTTGTCTTCAACTGCAGTATGATGTAAAAGATTCCAATTAAGCTTCATTACATGGAAAATCTGTGGAGTCTGTTGTTTCGCTCTTAACATCATGCAGAAGAAAGAGAAGACATACAGATGCCAAGTTTCTTTTAAGGGCTGTATTTTAATTAATTCCAGCTTCTGAAATAATTAATGGATTTACTTGTAGTATCTCAGGAAATTCATACTCATCTCTAGAGAGCCAGTGCTGTAAGCTCAGGGAAGATAGGCTCCGTTTCTTACGTATTATTGGGAAACAAAATCTTCTCTTCAGTACAGTGTGGGGCTCAACTTGAACGGAGGAATTCTGTCATGGTGGCTTTGCCTGAGAAGACTGAAAGTTTCCCCAGGGTAAAGCAGGTGAATACCTGGTATTAGCACAAATATCTCTTAGAAATGCTGTGAGTTTCCCATTTCTCCCTCCCGCTGAATCCAGCGAATGCTTGGTGCGGCAAAGTGACAGGGATCGTGTACCACTGCTCTAAGGGGAAAGCCAGCACTTAGGATGGAGAAGCCATTTGTTTCCTTCAGCCTACCTAGGCCTCCAGCAACAAAAGCACAATACTGGTTGATTAGCCCTCCTGAAAGGAGACCTTCTCTCTCCTTGAGGATAGTCTTGGCAACTTTTCATACCCTCTTTTCTCTGAGCAGCCCGTTGCTCGCAGCTCTGGCATGAAGTGTGCTGGGTTCCTCTCCCGCAGGGAGGCAGAGGGTTGTCTCCTTGTCCTCACGCTGTGGTGATGAGCAGACTGGAGTTCTGTGCTGTACCAAAAGCTTTTCATAGTGCCTCGGGCAGATTGCTCAGTCTGCCTTTGTGTCTTTTCCCCTTCGGTGAATATTGGTCTTTCTCTCAGCAAAACGTGCAGAGAGCTTCAGGTAGCGAAGTTTTACTGATCGTTGGTCTTGCTGGGGCCGTGATGCTGAGTGCTGCATGCGTACAGGTACAAAGCCAGGATGCAGGTTCATTTGCCTCGTATAATGAGGAAAGACAGATGTTTCCATCGCTTTTAAGGGAAAGTTTGTGTTTTATGTTGTTTTCAGCATCTTTGACAGAAGACTCTGAATCTATAACCTGTCAGTTTTTTCCTTTTCTAGTTGTTGAGTGGATTAACTATGGACTAAGGCTTGAGACTGGTGGCTTCTCAGTCTGCCATTGATAACACCCTGAACAGATAACGCCTGTGGGTTGGAGGATGAGGTGGTGAAAGGCTTTTATTACTGGTTTTAAAATTTTTTAGTATTTCATGTGATTTATATCATGGCTTGCTGGACACTATAGGAATGCCTGTATTTTGTTGCTTGGAGTGTAATGATCTATGTTAATATTCCTCGTTAGGAGACTTGTGAAAGCTTGGGTTTTGTGTTTTCTGCTAAGTGCTGTGGAGTAAAATGCAGTAGTTCATGGTTGGTTTTGTGTGACCTTGCATCAAATTAGAGGAGGAGATAAAGGGTTGATGCAACTCCTCCAGAGAAAGGAAGAAATGAAGCCTGATGTTCTCAACTCAAGGACCAGATCAACGTTCTCGATGGGGGGCGATGGCTGTTGTGGGTGCAGACTCAGTTCAGCAAATGGTCCCCGGACAAGATCTGAGTCTGGATTTAGGGCTGTAATAGAAATCTTGAAACTGCTGCTCTGGTATGACTCAGTTTGAAAGTCAGATGATGCTTTGTGGTAGCAATTAGGATCTGTTTACAGCCTAGGAAATAATTGGAAATTGTGCTCTGAAGAGCCACAGTTAATGATGTGAATCCTAGATGACTGGAAAGCCAAGTGATTGGGAAACCTTACCAACTGGGTTTGCTGAATTTTCCATAGCCGCAGCTGCCTCTGGATTTATACGTTGTACTAAGAGGGTGCTGCAGGTAGTGGCAGAGAAGCAGCGCAGAGGGAGGCTGCCTCCTGGATGTGCTGTAGGAGAGTGGCCTGTACAGCAAGAGCAGTGTGCTGAGTAACACCACGACATTTTCTGTTCTGCTACGGGGCAGCAAGCATGCTCTGGGGCATACTGGCAGGAGAAGGGAGTGTGTTGGGATGGAAGCTGGGCTGATTTGCGGTAGCACTTTGCAGCACGTTGCAGACTACAGAGCGTCTGCAGTGCAACAGTGTGTCCTTTGGCAGCTGTGCTGAGGCTGGGTTTTTTCTGCAAGCAAATGCGAGCATCCCATTTCTCCTAAGGTTGGAAAGAAACCCTGAGCGAAGCTTCAGCTGTCTGGTGAAAAATGAGCTACGTCCTCCCCCAGCAGCAGTGCCATCAGGTGCTGAAGTATTATAAAGCCAGACAAAGAACAGATTATTTCCCTTTTTAGCCCGCTTCTTCATCCTCAAATTTATCTTGTGTAGCGATCCTCCTCTCAACCTACAAGAAGCCTCATCCATCGGCAGTAGTTTGCTTGGCTATGCTGGTATGTGACATGGCATCTGTGTAGCATGTTCTCCAGGGGTTGTAGCTTAACCACCAGTCCCAATTACCCTAATTTTTCACAACACTTAAATGCTGGTTTGATCTCTAGCTTTACTCCAAACCAAGCCTATCTGTTTTTCAGCTTGGCAGGGGCTGTCTTGCTGCTTAAGTTTCTGCTGTACAGGTCTTGATGAGTCAAGCCACCGAATTTAAGTCCAGCTGCAAAAAAATGTAATAAATATAGATCTCTGGTCTGTGAGCTTTCCTCTAACCTTCTGCTCTTCTCCTGTTTTACAGCCTCAGTTGCTACTTTACTGGCTCCACTGGGTTTCCCGCCCCTCTCTCCAGGTACCCACTTCTGCCTCGTGCAGGGATTCCCTATTCTGTCTTATCATACACCCACAAAAGTCTCCTACTCAGAGGCCTTCCAACATCTGTTTCCTTCCTTGTGTTCTCCCCTGTGCATTGTTCTCCAAAACAAAAGGGAAAGAAATGAAAACGATTAAGAAGGTCTCTTGGGGTGTAGGCTGGTGTATTCAAAAGCATCTTTAGCAATGAGCCAGCCGCATCTTATGTGTTCACTAAAGGATTTTCCCACCTAGTTCTCCTGTTACCTGTGGAAAAGCATTACCATTCAAACAGCAGTAGCCGCTCCCAAGCAGAAACACTTCAGCCAGTGCCCTACGCAGGGAACGCAGCAGTGCTTGAGCAGGGAGTAAGCTGGCTCCCCACAGAGATGAGAAGCCTGGATATTGCCGTAAGAGCATGTCAGGGTTGTTTTGTCACCAATCTTTTTCCATCCCATTACAGTGCAGCGCTCCATAGCTGCGTCACAGTGCAAACAGCAGCCCATGTTCAGCTGTATCTGTTTTCTTCTCTCTCTTGTCCTTCAAAATGATACAGGATTTAACTGTGATTTGGAGAGCAGATCTGCTGCCAAAGCGGTTGGAGGAAATGCTGGAGAGGGTGACTCTGGCTGCTGTCCTCCCCATTCAGGACAGTTTGTCTATGAAATACGCCTGGGGAGAGCTGCAGGTGATGGACGAGGCATAAGTTGGCAGAGGTTGCACTCTCTTCTGTCCCTTCTCTCAGCTCCCCTAGTTCATTAACTTACTAAAAGACATCAGTCTGTGCCTGGGATTGTGGTAGAGATAAGAGCAGAGCTTTGTCTCACCATGTTCAGCCATGCCCTGTGTGATGTTAACCTGATTGTCTTCCCTTGTACACCCATCAGGTAAACTGGGATATTTTTAACTAGAATCAAAGGGCCGCATGTTGCTTGGAGGTCTGTGAATAGAAGATAGTTGTGGTTTGCAGGCTCTGCTGTCCATGAAGCATCGCAGTGGACTGGAAGGTGTGGTGACTTTCCAGAAGAATAGCAGAATAATAAGAACTAGATGCTCGCTGACATGAATTTGGGAGACAGCAATGCCAGAGCTGAAATCCAAGCAGAATTATCTTGTCATCTGGAGTCAGACCAGATTATGCTGTTTGAGGAATCCTAGTGTAACTGTGTGCTGACAAAGTTAATGTTATTTGATAGTTCACTTCCTGAAGTTACTTGCTTTGGTTATTACACCCACTGTGAGTGCGTTATTGCTTAGAGAACACCAGCTTCCCTTTTATCACTGTCTTGTATTTGCTTTGTCTTAGTAGTAACTCCTTGTGCTGGACTCCTGAATACACCTGGTTTTATCCTCTCTTGTACCAGTTTCACGTAACTGTAGCCACAATGACATCAGTGAGATCCCTCCATATTTTTCACACCACGCTGTAAGAATGGGGCCTCAGCTTTATTTCTAGTGACACCTATTTATGTTTTGCAAAAATGTCTTGCCGTAGGATACCCAATCCAAGATGAATTGTGAGTCTTTTCTTCCCTACTCAGGAAATTACCATGTACAAGGGCACCCTGTCAAAAAGAGGGAAGGAGTTTACAATGATATGCAAGTTACATTTAAGAAGAACTGAACATCTCAGCTAGCATAAGGCAAACTCTAGAATAAGCTGTCAGAACAGAGCAACCTTTAATATTCATATATCTATTCAGGGTGCGTCACTGCATAATGTGTATTGCAGTCATCAGATACACATGTTTAGCACCTAGAAACAGTAAAATGACTTGTTAAAGCTAAAATGGAAATTATAGGATTGATTTACCTGTGCACTTCTAGTGCTTCATGCCAGACTGGTGATATGAAGGAGGCATAAACCTCACCTAACTGGCTGAGTAAGTTAGATTAATGCCTTGTTCTCCCTCTTGGAAAGGTCTAAAGCAGACAAAATGGACCCTGAGCCTATACAAATTCTTTCTTGTGCGTCTGTGCAGAGCATTCCACTGCAGTAGTTTTTTATGATCTTTCTGATTTAGAAAAATATCTTTTTAGTGCTGGTATGTCCCCCTTGACTGCCACGAGAACACCACCCTCATGCATAGCACACACACTGTAGGCTCTGCTTGGCCTGGTTTTTACACTCTTGTGGTCAAGTCTGTTTAAACCCCCTGTGATCACAATGTTGCATGGATTTCCCACTCGGTCCTGCTCTCCATCTGCTCTTACACAGTGGCTCTAGGAGCACAGGTCTCCCAAAAGCAACAGTCTGTGCTACTCTAGCAACACTGTTCCTCCCTCCACCTCTGCAAAGGCACCAGAGCATCTGAAACAGTTTTAGCAGTTAAATATGGCCCGTGGGATTGCAGTTGGGCAATAGTGTTACGTGCTCAGGTACGGTTTCCGTGATATGTTTGTTTTGCGTGGCTCTCTGTGTAGAACTGTTTTGTTCTGTTTTTAAAAATACATATCCTCATGTATATTTTTATCTGTAAGTACTCCTTCTGAGAGGGAAAAGATGGAGTTGATGCAATTTACTGTGATTGCACTTAGCTGCTCTTCATTATAGTCCATTGAATGGTTTTTTGATTTTTCTTTTTCTAACGCTACTGAAGTTCTGATTCTGGGGGGGGGGGCGGGGGGAATCTTCAATTTTAAGAGACTTTGCTAAGAGAAAATTGTTCAGATCACATCTCAGACTCCTCAGTGTGATGTTGTCTTTATAAAACCTCAGTATAAGCTTGATGAGTGTTACTAGTTCATGTAAACAGTTACCCAAAACTCACATTGGCAGACCTATAGGCAGGAAATTTACCCAGTCCCTGCTGATGCAAGTGCCTGTGGACACAGGCAAGGGACCAGAAAACTGAGGGCTGAAGGTGAATCCTTACAAAGAGGGGTCGGCTTTAGACTGGGTTACGTGGAACACACGTGGTAGATTGTACTGTTGTCAGAGAATGAAGCTGGGAGAGGAATGTGTTCAGCTGTGGATGCTTCTGACCCTGGTTCCAACCAACCCAGTCTACCTCATGTACATTCACTTGTACATTCCCAGCAAGCTGGTTGTTTTGCTGCTCCCAAAAGCAGGCAGGCTTTTCTTTTACCACTCTGTCTCTTGAAGCTATGGTCCATGCGGCCAAAATCTCAGTGGAAAAGCATCAGGCATCTGCTTTACCAGTTCTCTGAGTTGTGGTGGAAACATCTCTGGGTTGGATCCAGCTGTGCAATTAGTGAGTAGGCAGGAGTGTGAATTCCCAAGAACATTTATAGCTGATGGGCCTCTTTTCCTGGCACCAGTTGTGCCCTGAAGCATTTGTTAAATTCAGTTGGACTAGAGGATCTGAGTAAGTGCATTGTGGGATGGAGAAAAGCAATGCCATGGGCATGTTCCCACTCCAACACAATCCTTCTTGATTGAGATATGGGGACTCTTTTTGGCTGACAGGTTGGGAAGAAAGGCATGAGCTGAAATTGGGTGATTATATTAGATGAGATGATCATGCCTTTAGGGCTGAGCATAAGTCTGAGATGATTCAGGCCATCATCATCATGCCAATTCACGTGGTCTTTACTTAGGTAAGGCTGTCAAAGTGGCTCATCAGTGGGAGATGATGTCAGTTGCTACTGTACAAAGCAATTGGACCATTAGAGCTCACGAGCCAGGAGTGCAGTCCTTGACTGCACACAGCAGTTGCAGAGAGCATAAAGGGTGCTGTGGTCTCGTTTCCTGGGAGACAGTTGTTTGGGAAATCTGACCTTACCTCTATCTTTTCTGCAGCATCCTGAGAAAATTAACAAGGCATAACAGCCCATAATACTCTCATTTTAGCTGCAATCACAAATCTAGAATGTCCTCGTCTTCATAGTATTACGGTCATCTTTGTTGTCATTGCATCAAGGGCTTATTTCTGCTTGGACACTGACTGATCAGACCAGACCAAGAGGTAGCTGAAGGTGGTCACTTCCTGCTGCTGGTTACTAAGTCACATTCCACGAGGAGTCTGCCCTTGGTGGGGAGGCTGGTCGGAGCCACTTCAGAGAGGCTGCAGCCCCATCACTGCCCTTGAGCCTGTGTTTTAAGTAGCATAGTTTAGTTAAAATTTACGAAGCAGTCAGAACTTGTGCACAGCGTTGCACTGCCATTTTAAAACGACAAATTAGTATCTTTATTCTAGAATTTTCTCTTTAAAAGCAATTTACTTTTATATGGTTTTGAGTTAAATTCTGTACATTTGTATAAGCCAGCTTTGCCCCCGGAGGGTCAGGAGGATTACAGGAGCACTCAGATATGTGCCTATTTGAACCAAGCATTTTGGTGGTTTGTCCACTTACAGATATACCCAAGAGAAGACGACAGACATGCTGGCATACCTGGCTCATGTTTGAAACTGAAAGGCAAGATTCTGATCCCCATTACTTTAATTTCAAAACTCCCAGCAACTGCAAGAGGGCCAGTGTTTGAAACTGAAAGGCAAGATTCTGGTCCCCGTTACTTTAATTTCAAAACTCCCAGAAACTGCAACAGGGCCAGGCTTTGATTGAAAAAATGAATTGCATTTCATGTGTCTCTCTCCAAACCTTTCCATCCACTGCACCTGAGCGAAAGCCAATATGGAAAAGCCAATATTGACAAAAAAGATCCAAGTGTGTCTGTCTTAGGTCATTTCATTTCCTGGTTTCTTCAGTTTCCCGTGTCCCTGAGGATGAACTGAGGTTCACTCATCACTAGGAATAACATCAACGCGCTTCAGCTGGTTGTGGCTACTAGCCAGTACTGTTGGCTTTTCAGAGAGCACACTCTCACTTTCAGGTAGGTCCAAATGACACACTTGGTTGATGTGCAGTGTTCCTGCCAGCAGCTGGGTGCTTTAGGTGGTCTGTCTTCACCATAAATTGAACGGGGAAGGATGCTCAGAGTGAAGTGACAGACTTTCAGACAGCAAGATCTTTAGGTATCAGTTTTCCTCAGCCGTCTTCAATAATTTTTCTCCTCTCTTTCTGTTTCTGCATCTCTCTCTTTTTTCTGGTTGTTGTCCCTTAGGGGAGATGTCCTTCTGAACCAGAACAAAAGCCTGGGTGGATTATGAATTTTTGTTATTAGGATCATAAAGATTTTCTATCTTATTTCCATCTTTTTCCTTACATTTCATGTCCTTCATTTTTCCTGTGTAAGCCTTCATTGCAGACAGCCACCAGGGCCGTACACCTTTTTCTTCTTTCATTCCGTGCAAAATCCTTTTCAGAGTTATTCAGTGCCTGCCTGGAGGTGGAGGAACATGGGGCAAGTTTGAGGATACCTTTTTATCTCCCAGTGAAAATCCTTGAATTGGATTTTTACTCATGGTTGGCATCTCAGGGGATTACAATACAATAATGTGGTGGTAGTGATTTTGTTTGAGAAGGCAACACTTTAGATTTGTCAGGGAGTTTTGATGTCTGAATAAGCCAACAGAAAGCCAATAACAGCTGCTGATGTATTTCCAGCTTCATCTACCTGGACCAGAATGTGACTCAAAGCACCAATCCAGCGGGGGCTCAGTCTTGAGGGTTCTGCAAGGTGCTGGCCCTCGAGTCCTGATGTAGTAAAGGACACTCCAGTTGACAGTCTCCTGTGATCATTCAAAATGGTTAAAAATAAGCCCATGCTTATGTGAACTGATGGATGGGAAGTCAGAGAACTCTATTCCTTATAGGCTTTGGTGCTTTCACTTTAAATAATATTGCAGCAGGGAACTTCTGTTGGCAGGACAAGGATGCTTGGGAGAGGAAGAAATTGTTTCTGTGATTTCAGTGAGAATTTCTTGCAAATAATTTGCAAGAGCCCAGACCTCTGTCTTCGTGTAGGTGAAAGCTGTCAGTCATGATTTATCCATGAAGAGCCATATTGCCCTTACGATTAGTTGTGCTTGAAGTGGTTCGCGAACTGTTCACTGTTTTTGTACTGGAGTATGACTCCTTATATACTGGTACTGAAACGATTAGGCTGTGCTCCTGGCTGCTCTGCTCACGCAGCGCTGCTTCTGTTCCTTAACCAAATGCATACAGCTCTTGAAATAAAATTTCTGCTGCAAATGTTTCTGCTGGCAAGTTCAGAAAGTGCTGTTTGGAAGCTTGCTTTGCTCTCTCTCTCTGAAAGGTACCTGTCCCAAAACAGATACATATGCACCAATAATTTTCTTGATTTGGATTACCCTTAAATATGGCAGAACACAAAGAAGACTTAAATGAATTCATGAAAAAAAAAAAGAAAAAGCATTTCTGGCCATGTTTTAGTTGGTGTAACGGCAGAAACTGCAGCTAGTTTGATGCTGCTGTTTCTCTTCATGTTATACTTTTCACCTGTATCAGGGCTGGATTTTGGTCTCCAGCATGTTCTTTCAACATTCTTAACTCACTTGAAAAAAAAAAAAAAGACGACAAACCTGTTACTTGTCTTTAATGCCTATGTGATCAGGATTGTCCCACTATTTTTTGTGTGATTTCTGAAAGAACACATTTGTTACTTTGCACAGCTAAGGAAAATAAAATCTGATAATTGGTGCTTTTATTCCTCTGGTAGGTTAGTATTGCCTCCTCAGGACAGACTATCCGTAACCAAGTGCTGTGTGCATGAGTTAATTCGTCCCTGGTACCCAAAGAAATCAAATGCTCTTCTTTGTACTATATTTGCCTAATTCAGAACAATTTACTCCTGAGGATTTACACTGCGTCACTATATCCAGGTGTGCCTTAGCTTAGCAGAGGCAAGATAAGTACAAAATCTTTATGTCCATATTTCAAAGCTGAAGGAAGAGACGAGGTGCGTGGATTGGTCTGCACATTGCAGAGGGAAATAATTCTGTAATGCTTCAGACTCAGTGACAAGAGGAGGGCAAGGAAGAATCTATTTCGCTGGTGAGGTATGAGTCCTCTGTGTTTATCAACATTTAAAACACATCTCTAACTATAATTTCCAGCATGCTAAATGAAATTTCTACCAATCACTCACTTTGTTGCTATTAGTGCTCTTAATAACGCAATTTATCCAACCTAAGGGCTCCAACAGAAATATATAATAGGGAAGATACAAAACCTGTTTTCTGGAAAGACACACGGAGTAAAAATTGGCTAATTATAAACAAGCTGATTCATAAAATCATAGATACCGAAGGCGAGCCTTCCTGAACTGGCTCCCTCAACTGAGCCTTGCAAGGTTTCTAAACACAAGCTTGTCCCACTCAGAAGTGAGCTACTGATTCCGAGACACCGTTAACTGGGTGGCTCAGAAGATGCCCTATGAGAGGGACACCCAACACATGAGGACGCGTTACAGCTCTCCAGTTCTCTCCTCCAGTTATCTTTAGCTGACATCTTTTCTGCAGTCATGATTTTGCCCAGTTCAATCCTACTGGATGAAGTCATGCATGATCTGCAGATTGAACATCATGAGCTTCGCGTAATCCTGTCTAATCCAAAAAACTCAGGAAATTACATTGGATTATTTGTATGCAATAGGAAGGACCTCAAAAAGGTTTAGAGCCATGTGATTCTTTCCGCTTCTTGAGGCAAAACCAGGCATGGACTCTTCCCGTGTCTTTGTTTCTGATTGCCAAGTGTAAGGCTCCTTACAGTGACAGGTTCATTTTGTACCTGTGAACTCTCAAACATTCAGCTCTCAATGTATTTCCCCATTATTTATCACTGCTGCTAACACCCGCTCTTCTACTCTTTGTGTTTATTTAAAATGTGGTCTTCAGCCACTGAATAGCTCTGCTTGGACCTCCTATAAGGAGGCATATGAGCTGTGTTGCAGCCCATAGGTTTTATCTGAGGTCTGAAGCAATCAGCACTGAGAGAGCTGAAGGAGAGCGAAATTTTAAGGATCTCTATACAGGGACACTTCCTGGAAGAAAATCAACATTTTATGTACCCTGTGGTTCATCTATCACTAGTAATTCGTTCTACAATGCATTAACTGACTTAAGTCTCCTCCTGTGGTGCAAGAAACAATCCTTCTTTGTTGCCTTCGCTTACCTATAGTGTGTCAAGGACCTTAACGTGTTCTTATCGGATTTTTATTTTCTCTTGTTTAGAAACTGAGTGTTTAAGGGCTAGTTTTCACAGCAGCAGAGCATATGCAGCAATAATCATCTCCAGTTGATTAAGCACCATAGCCGAGTTGTTCAGCTTCTACAGAAGCTGTTTATTGTAAGTATCCTCCAACTCTGAGGACATAATTTAAATTATATTGCATGAGAAAGAGCAAAACCAATAAACTAGAACATTAGAAAAAAATTAAAAGATACACTTTTCCTTCCCTGAGAGGACGTTTTCTGTGAAGGTCAGAGTAGATTGTAGGTGTTTGTGTAGAAAGGAAGTATTCCTGAAAGCCCATTTCCCAGTACGTATTTATTTTCAGAGGCTGCAGAAGACATTAAGGATAGGATGGGCCATTTCAACAGATCTTGTAAGGCCAGATTGTGAAGTTATTGCGAATCATGCCAGTGATTTCAGGGAAACATATTGCGCGAGCTCACTATTTGTCAGTACAAATGACTGTGCTTCCAGCCTGACCAGCGGAGAGTAGTCTTGGCAAGATGATGGTAATGGGGGTAGCTTGCTTAGATTTACTTGCTATCTGCTCTGAAAGATGTAAAAACATTCGTTTCTGTTACTGCCATTCTTTTCACTAGCTCCAGATATCAGCCTGGATATTTGTCTTTCCTACCACTTATTTGAGAGAGGCAGTGAGTAACTGTAAAAAAAAAACAAAACAAAACACACCCAGCAAAAAACAACCAAACCGTAGCAGTACGAGCACAGGAGGACAATGTCAAACTAAGACTTCTCAAGCACATCAGCCTCTTATTTCAGACCCATGGTCTGCATTTCCAAGCTGCCAGGTAACCCCCAGCACTGCAAACATCTGTGGCTTTCTTGATTGAATAAGGTTGTTGACATTTGGCCCAGTATCTTCATTCTACTGGCTCAGAGGGGACCATCTCTGTTACCTCAAAGAATAACTTTTTTCTTCTTCTATTTCCTATGATTATCACCTCTTTTGTTAAGTCGTTAGTTTAACTGCCAATTAAATACTCCTTTAAGTTAAACACTGGCTAATCTTATGATACACAGTGAGGGCAATGGCACCTTCTGCGGTGGAAGTCTAACCTAAGGGCAGGCTTGTCAGGTGATTTGTGCAAGGCTTGTGAAATGTTTGTGAACTTTCCAGCAAACCTAGTTTTTGACAAATCTGGGCCACATTAGCCGGGTAAGATGCTGGCTTCACACTCCACTATTCCTGCCTTCCTGCCCAGCATGCTCTAAACCAAACAAACTCCAACAATTTTCATGGGGGTTTCAAAGGTTACTGATGCTGTGGCCCTGCAGGGGCGGCAAGGGGGATGGCATGCGTGAAGTGACATGACAGTTCTGGTTTGTCACGATCTTCTTTTGAACAGGGGTTTTAGCAAGAATGATTGGGAGGAAGACTAGACAGGCAGTGGGGCAGCATGTGTCAACAAGAAGTGTCAGCTGACAGCGCCTGCTTCCATGATTAAACTATGAGAACCACCTTCCTTGTCCTCCCCACACTCCCCACTGCATTTTAACTGAATCGTTCCTTACCTGCTGCTGCACAAAAGCACTCCCTGCAAACACACACAAATATACACCACTACTATCTTTTCAGTCCGCTTTAAACATCCCCTTTATTACTCAATGCTAGCAATTTTTGCTACTTCCATAAATCTGTCCTCCTCTACCAGTAGCTAAATGATGCTGATGTTAACAACCTTTTTTACTCCTTGATGTTTGGAGAGTTGGTCTTTATCTAGCCACTGGTGCAAGCATTTTGAGAACTGAGTACTAAGAGACAAGTAGGAAAGGAAACTGTGCCTCTCCAAGGGATGAACAGTCCAGTTGTGGCTTATTGCAAAGATGTGAAGACCTGCAGGATACAGCTCGCTGTTACTGCAGACGTGTTTGTGGGACCTGCAGGAAGAACTGGAAGGACTTCTAAACTCATCACCAAATGCATTGAATAACATGATGTCGAATAAAACTGGCCCTAGCCCTTATTTGTGTGGAGCTACTACACACACTTCTCCACCACAAGTGCCCGTAACTCCTGAGTGCTACTTCTACACCTTTGCCACCAATTTGTCCCACTGATTTGCTAGACCTTGTTCTCAGTTTTTTATATGTTTTGATACGTCTAAATGACATTAGATATGCTGGGAAATTTCTTACATGTAACTTAGTTACAGGGAACCAATCACTTTTTATCATGAAAGCAAGAGAAAGTTGGCGTTCACTAAGGATTCCTCATTTTTTTCTCTAACATGGAGAAAAGTAGCAAAGCAGCAGCTGGTCTATGCAGAGAAACTCCAACGTAAAAAGCGGTAAAGAGGAGGGAACCATAGTGCAGCAACATTGAGATGCCAATGTCATCTTAGTGACAGCTTGTGGCTCAGGTGACTCTAGCCCACCTAGAAAACAGGTAGGCGGCAAGACCTGTAATGCAAAGTCTGAGAATCACGTATTTTAAGGTTAGAAAATGGTCATGAGCCATTTCATCTTAGTTCTTTCATCTTGCCAGCTTACTGAGTGTAGACTTGCACTCCATTACATCTGCACAAGGCCTGTAACCTTTGATCATCTTACCTTGGTTTAAAGACTTTGAGTGAAAGAGATCTCCACAAAGCCATAGACAAAGCGTTTTAGTGGGGAATTGCTCTTGTAAAAAGCAAATCTGATTTTTGTTGTCTGTTCTACTTTTTCTTCTGTCTTTTAATGTATTTATAGCCCTGGGCAGTGACTCCCTTTCAAATTATTGTTTGACTCTTTTGGGGTTTTTTTCCTCATTTGGAATATGTAAAGAAGTCCTGATATAGAATGTGTTATTTAAGACTTTTTAGAGCAAAATTAGTGCTTTCTAGTTAAAAAAAAAATCTGATTTTTGTTGTCTGTTCTATCTAACAAGCTCTTCCTTCTTTTAATTTAAATAAACCCACGTGTACATGACTATACGGAGCTAGGACAGTTGTACGCATCCCCACTATTTCCTGTTGAAAACTGTTGGCCACAAAACACTGGACTAAGCTGGTTTCATCTTGACCCATATGGCCGTTCTTCGTTCTGTGATAAGAATATTAGTTTATAGTTTTTCCCTTCCTTGGTAATTTTTTCTCTTGTTTTAAATGAATTCTTTCTGCTTTTCAGTAGAGCCAGTGGTGCTCAGTGGACATGCAGGAACCATGAAATCTTCATCCTCAAGTGTTTTGATGGATTTTCAGGCTGAACGAATTTTTCTGAGCATCTCCCAATAATCATATTATTGTCAAATTTAGATGCAAAAGTTTTGGTTTTTACCATTCACACAATGAAACACCTTTTTCTCACAATTCATCACAATTCCATGATGTTATCCAAAGACTCATTTAAATCTTGTAGAGAATCTCCCGAAACTGTGATATTATTGTCTGTTGCTCTCTTGTTCTCATTTGCAGCAAGTTCAGTGATAATTTACTTATGCTTCTCATCGCAGCTACATTTTTTTTTCAGTGTATGCTACTGCTAAGAGCGATGCTATAGCACTTGATGGAATTTTCTCATAGTCTTTATCTTTAGAAACTCTTCTAGTTTATAATTTTAATAGCAAATGGTGCGTTTTACACAGTTGCCTGATAAAATTTCTTGTAAGCCCCTTTGGTTTTTTCCTTCTCTTTTTCTTTTGCTCTTCAGCCATAGCTTTCAGGAGCATTTACATCCCCCTCATCTTTTTACGGCCAAGGTCAAGCCTAGCGAAGGATGCTGTGGACACCTGATGTGTCAGACATATGACACAATGCTTTGAGACACAACAATAAAGCAGGGTACGAAGGAACAACAACAAACTGACAACGTGACGGTGATGAAGAAACAAAAGATGATGTGCTCTAATGAAAAAGTCCCCCACGAGTGTGCATTGCAGTTCAGGCTCCAGCCAGCTGGCAGGGAAGTGGAGAAGAGATGAAGGTTGTTTCTATCTTATTTTTCTATCTTTATTTGTCTTCCGTAGTGTGGAGAGCTTAATTAGGTGTGATTCGTATCTGTTCTTCAGCCAGACAGGGTTTAAAAACCAAGGAAAGCCTCACTTACCTGAATATGTAGAGAAACGGCCCGGCAGTTACTAGTAAGTATATGACCAGTGGTTCACATCTAGAGTGCCCACCAGAGGCAGTCCTCTGTTTGGTACTTCATGTCCCTTATACATCAACTAATGCCTAATCAGACTTCTGATAAGGTGCAAAATGTCGTTCCAATATGTAATAGAAGGACAGCAATGTCAGGGTTTCGAGAGAGCATAAGACATCCTGAACTGCAACCTGCAAATAAGTTTGGGGCTTGTATTCCTTAGAAGGATATTCTTGAGATTGCTTCTGAAAAGGGGATGATGGCTGTGCTGGTAAGCACTGACCTGCCGTGGGCGAGGTGAAATAAGAGAAGATTGATGGGCTAGAGAGAAATACAATATTGTCTAAGAAGAGGTCTGCAATGCAAAGAAGGAATTTTTGGGTAGTGCAGTACCTGGCTTGGAAAATCGTCTTGTCCATAGTCAATAAGGTGTGGAATTTTTGAGCTGACATTTGCTTTGGTTTAGGACCTTCTAAGTAGGAACAGGAATAGATCTTTGAACTATGCAAACTTGGATGACATTAACCTCCACAATGACTTTGCGAGGGTCTCAGGCCATGTACCATGGGCAACCTACAGCCCAAAGGCGCTGTCATTGACTTGCGGAGAGCAATGTGCTGAAAGCCATGTCCTGGAGGGACGGGTCCAACCTTGGCTTGGGAACCCAAGCTCCCACACATGGGACAGAGCTGAGTGTCCTAAGTGTTTCCTACGGTCTGGTTCAGAATGAAAGCATAAGGAAGAATCTGCTAGGTTGTACAAATTGCATTGACTATTAGTAATGAATGGATGAATTAAGAGTTTCCAGCAACAAAATCTACCCAGATGAAAACATCGGTGCTTTTTTTCAGGTTTTGTGAACGGTGTGTGTTCAGATGAGTCTGAAATGCTTCTAATTAATGTTATCAAAAGTGTGACATTTAATTAACTCAGTAACACATTGAGCCTAATGATAACACATTTTGATTCACCACAGGCAGCAATGAGCTCTCCAGAGCAACTCCAGAGGTGGGAAGGATTGGGGCAAGGAGGAGACCTGTAATGCATATGAACAAACTTTTTGGTGAAGAAAGGCAGAGTAGAGAGAGAGCTGATTATGTTGTCAATCCCAGGCTCACATCTGAGAGACTTTTATGAGTTCAGAGTATCTGTTATCAGATATTTACTATTTTTCCAGCCTTAATGTTTTTTTCACACTCATTTTCCTCTGCAAAGAATAACAACAGAAGGCATTACTGACGTGTTCTTGAGTCAGAACTGGTCAGTGAAATTATGCCTTTTTGACATTGAAACCTATTACAAACAGTTTCTAAAACCGAATCAGTAAATGAATTTCTTTAATTGGAAATGGAAATTTCTGCTGTGTCATTCAACTGATCAATAAGAAGTTATCCAGAACAAGTAATACAAATTGGAGGGGGAGAGAATCTCACGTCTGCTCTGCTGTTATTGCTGTTTTTGCTAGCGTGTAACTGATTAGTCAGGTAGCAGCATGAAATTTTCTTCTCCACAGTATTTATGCAAATTTAAATGCTTTTCAGAGACATCTTATTTAGTTAAAATAAATAAAAAGAACTAAGATGAACGAGGACTATGCTTAAATATCCTGAAGGTATTTGATGCAGGATGCTCCTGCGTCTCAGAAATCCAATTAAAATAGGCCTTTAACCCTTGTAGGACTGAATTTCACTGACTTTCCCATCCTGAATATAGGACATCAGTTCTTAAGAAATCTCAGAAACACGAAAAGTAAATTTTTCTGCGCACACTTGTGGAGAAGCTCACAAGAGTAAAGCAAGTTTTATGAAGGTGTTTTTGATGACTCGCCCTTCATTGCAAGAAGACTATGGGTAGGAATGAACCTTGTAGCTTTAAGTACATCCTAGACAGGAGGTGGGTCAGGAGAAATGGTCCAAGAGACCTAAAGACAGAGTGGGGAGAGGTTGCAGCTGGGAGAAAAGATCCGTAGGAGGAGTAGGGCAAGCAACAAGTTCATAGATGTGCCTTTCAGATGTTTTTTGTGGCAGTCAATTGTAATCCATGCCCTTTGAGATTCAAGTCCGGCAATATTCCCCTAACTAAAACTCAACTTCTATGGGTTTCTGTTGGTATTAGTTAGGAGTGGCTTCAGATTTAGGGTGGGATTTTAGGCTGTCAATCAGGACAGTGTTGTTCCCACCTCTTGAATGAGTACTGAGGGTCAAGGGTTTGAGGGTGAATGGAGTGAGGAGAATAAGGCTGGATCCCACTGCAGGATCTGACCTTAGCAGCTGGTCCAAGCCATGGGCTTTATCATGTGGGGTAGAGATGATGACTTATTGCTCTCTCCAGGAACTTTATTTGCATAGTAATGGTCAGAGGAGGACTGCAGTGTCCCTGCAGCAGGACCATCATTACAATGTACTGCCGGGGTTACATTTCCGTAGCAAAAGCATGCATATTAAAAAGGGGGTGTGTGCGTGGGGACGGGGACTGATGGGCATATTCTGGCATTTGCGAAATGAGTTGAAGGATTGAAAACAATGGAGCCAAGGTCCCTTCTCTGAAGACGTATGAGGGGGCGTTGGATGCCTGGAAATCTCATTGTGATGGGGGGTTATCGTTCTTGCTTCTTTTTCCTTGCGTGTGAGCGAGAAAGGGGGTGGGGAGGGGAGGGAGGTAGTCACTCCGCCGCCTTGCTGGGTGCCAGGCTCGCTACTGCAGTATCGTACTCAATATTCTGATCACCTTGCAAGTCAAGGAGCCTTGTGGAGCCTGCAGTGGTGTCAGAGTGAAAAACGAGCAACGCCGCCGCGCTTGGCCAGGCAGTAGCTGTCTGCCAGCAGTGAGTGCTGGTCTGCAGCGTCTTCCTTTGATAGAAACCTACTTTGAACAGGGTGGTGGGCTGGTGGCTCACTTTTTGTTTTGATAGCTATAGATAAGACTATTTCCCACTATGTTTTAATAACAGGTTTCACTGCAGTGGTTCACAATACTGGAGGCTTGAATTCCTTGTCTTAGGGTCTTGGATTCCTCCCACGATTTGTCAATCACTGGTGAAGATGCAGGAAGGAGTGGACTCAGTTGAATGTAGTTTTGGATTTGTTTTCTTCTCCCTGTCTTGCTCTTTTACACGACGAGTGAACTGGAGGAGGCAGTTTCCCGCAGTGAAAGGCAGGAGGAATGCACCGGCACTTGTGCGTACACATCCACGTATCGAGGGAGGAGGAGGCTTTTCCGTAGGGATGTATTGCAGTGGCGAGCGCAATACAGACCCCTGGATGCTGCTAACCCAAATGCGGTGTCTTTTATTTTATTTATTGTTCATGGCAAAGGCATTGCCTAGGCAACCACGATGCTTCTCCACTCTTGACTGGCGCATTCTGCGTCATCTGGGTGGGACACAGCAAAGCAGCAGCAGGAGCAAGACGCGTGCTGTTTGGCTCAAGATGCTCAGAGACTAATAGGGCTAGTTAGGGCACGACAGAGGCAACTAGACCTCTGGGAAGCACTGCACAAGGTTTTCCCTCTGCTGCTCTGTCTGCTCACTCAGAGGTCTGCAGCACCCTCTCATTATTGCGGGGCTGGTCTTCCACTTAAGGCTCAGCTAAGACACTTGGTTGCAGCCCACCATTCCCTCAGCATTTTGGTTGTGACATCTAATCTCTGCAGTGTTAAAACATATCATTCTTCCCTTGCAGCAGCCTCTGCTCTGCCAGGATAACTTTGTGCCATCTCCAGGGAGAGAGATTGGTTGCCTGTTAGGTGATAGGTTGCATTACTAATACCTTTGTTCTCAGGGCAGGTGCAGCCCAGATTCGTTAGGGTTAAAATCATTCCTTCCTTCATGGCTGGAGAACTGCCTAGTTATGAAGGTAGCTTCAGGCCTGACCTGCAAATAAAATAATTTAATCACTTGGCTAACCCTGGAAAACAAACAAATAACGCCCTCCTAGAGTTGCATTAACACCGGCATGACCACCCTGCAAACTCTCCTGTATGCCTGTGCATGGAGTTTAGGACAAGGTTCCCAGTGTGTTCACTGGGAGGGAAGGCGGCATCAACAAAACCAGTTTCCATCGTGACTAGATTAGTGCAAGAGCATCTGTTTGCACTAGGCACAGAAACAATTATATCTTGGCTACTGCAAGCACCTACCAGCTTCTGAAGAGACCTGCTTTAAACTGCCATATTGCAAGAAAAATAGGAAGGAGTATCCCAGTCGCCTGGGTGGATGTCTGTCTGTCTATTGATCTGCCTGTCTATCTACCTGTGTTATCATTTAGAGAGAAATGAGAAGAGAAAGAAAAAGAGAGAAGGAACGAGGAAGAATTGTTTTCTCTTTAGCTGCAGGTGCGTGGAAATCATTCTGCAGATTAGTTTATTACAAGTGGCTCATAGTAATGGGACTGCGATGACGTATAGTCATGAGGACAGGAATTATTTTATTAGAAGTGTTGACAGGTATAGCTAACAACTTAAGCTCTCTAGCTCTTCCCGTCGCTGGATAAAACACGCAATGAAAGGTGGTATAACAGTTTCACCATACAGGTCACATACAAATCAGTATTCTGGCAAGAGAACTTAAAATGCAGAATTGCTCTCATGGGGGAGCTGTGAACGTCCTGTTCAGATGCATTTCTTAGAAAATCCCCTTGGGTCCACGCATATAGCTGAAATGTGTTAAATTTTTAAAGATTTTTGCACAGCTTTTTCCTGTGATTTTTCTTCCTGCCTTTTTTTCTTTCTTGTTTTCTGCCTTTATGGGTTTTTTTTGTCAGCGCATGCTCACTCTTTTTCTCCCAGCCTGTAGCATGTGGTGGTGTCAGCTCAGAAAGTCTGCAGGCTGGTGCCTCCACCAGTGTTTCAAAGCCTTTCTGTTCTCCAGACTGGTGTGCTACCAACAAATTCATGCCTCTTCCAAGTAAGCATTGTATTCTGTGGAAGTGGGAAGAGAAAGTAAGATCTAACAAGAACGGGTTAAAGAGGAGAGATTTTGGGGTTTGAGTGAGACAAATCAAGGAGAATATTATGCTGATAAGTTAACAGAATATTTTTGGAGGTGACAGTGAATCCCCTTCAGAAATACCCAGTTTGATCTATCTGAAACATTTGATTTCACTCAAAATGAAAGGCTGTGATTAATTTTACGTCATTTAATTCAGGTTTAATTCTTACTACTGCTCCCATCCTCTGGTTCCAAAATAAAAACAAATCTATATACAATGTAGGATTGAAATGTACCACAAACTCCTAATGAACAATTTTTTGGGGGGAGTAAATAACAAGTAAAAATATTTCAACATCAGAGAAATAAATCACCATATTTCAGCACATATTCTCTGAGTTTGCCAGGGAACATCAGAAATGATGCATTTCTATCTTCAGAGAAGCTAGTTTTATGAACTGCTTTTGTTAGTTGTCTTTTTTCACCCCATCTGCTTTCAAGAAGGGAGAGTTTGCACTGTCATTTCCACGGTTAGATGAAATGTTTATGCACCCAGGGAGGATGGGAGCGAGGCAGGAACAGGAGCTCCTTCAGCTCAGTCAGAGTCAGCTGCAGGTTAGCGCTGACCCGGAGCACCGCTGGGACAGGCTGGCGCGGAGCACACAGCACTCGGAAGGATCTTGTCACAACAGGCTGCTCAAAATTTGTTGTGATGAGAATTTTATGGAGGAAACAGTCAGCCCCCAGGGGGGAAAGGGGTATGACTGGAAGAGATGCCGGGTAGATGCTGCCTTCTCAGGTGGATAGAAGCATGTCCTCCACAAATGGCTTCCAATGCTGGCCATTCTTCTGACCCAAATCATAGCTCTGATGCTGTGCTTAAGGCCAAAGGAATATTCTTAGCTATTAGGAAGTGTGGTCTCCCTTTCCCCATACGGGAAGAGAATAGGCAGTTCTTGTTGTTCCAGAAAGATCTATGTTCAGAGGATGTCCCACTCCTGCTTGAGCTCTGTCCAGCACCAAGTGAAAAAAAAATATTCCTTTCTAGGTTTGTTTTTTCTTCTGTGTTTTAATATCCCCCTATGGTAAATGAGTGAAGTGAACTGGAGAGACAAGTCCAAATCAGTAAAAGGCTGCGAGCATGCCCACAGGCAGCCAACACCCGAGGGGGTGGGGGAGGGAATGTCAGTCAGTGGACACAGGAGCCCAGCTCCTAAGGTGAAGTTGCCCTCCTGAGTGTGGGCAGGTTGTCCGTGAGATCAACCCCTCCTTCCTGCTGGGAACCTTGTGCTTCTGTCTTGCTCTGGCCCTGTTTCACCCTTTTGCTTCCCTGGGTTGTAGGGCTGATGGGAGAGAAGTAAAGCTAAAGACGAATGTTACTGTCAGATACTTTGTGAAGAAGACTATTCAAACACCCCCAAATATATCTAGTTTCCTCTGTTTTTGTGGCTTTCTGGTCCCTTGCTCATTTAATTGCTCCTCCCTGGCAGGTACAGGGTCTCCCTGTAGGGACAAATGGTTTACTGACTCGTGTGACTTGTATTTAACATGTAAGTTCAGACTGCAGCCTCAGATCCACCCCCTTGGCATTGGTCGAGCGATGCAAGGAGGAGACACAGCTGATGCAAAGATTTCTTTTTGCATAACTTAGCACAAAGCTGGACAGGAATGTCCAGGCCAGTCTGCAATCCAATAAATCTGAATGTCAAAACTGCAAAAAGCTGGTTTTGAGCAGCACAAATCACAACAGGCTGATAGCCCAGTATGATGGGCAGGGGGATGGAAAAAGGTGTAGAGAAGACCCAAGTATTACTGTAGACCACCTTTCACATTCAAGATGTCTTAAAAAGCACATTGCATTTTGTAGCAGGAACTTCATGTTCGGTTGCTCCAGCCCTGACTCTTCAGAAGTCGGGAGAACTGGTAGCTCTGGTGCAGTGGTACTAAGGGTGAAACCCTATAGACTTGCAAAGTGAAGGGTGTCTTGTTCACTTCTGAACCATCCTACGGCAGGACATAAATCATTGGATGAGGAAGGTGACTCCAGAGGACTTTTGGAAAGCTTATGAATGTGCCCTCTTGACAAAAACTAGCAGCGATGCACTCCAGAAACCAGTCTAGATGGGAAAAACAGCACCAGCATTTGGTTGTGTTGCTTTGAGGAGGTACCAATGGGATATAAGCATCATTCATGGTATTTTATTGTGAAACCTGCATCTGAGCTGTGATACTGCTTTAGTCTCCTTTCATCTTTAAAGACCAGGCAGACACCAGGCTGCTGTCAGACTGCCATGAGCTGGCATGATACATCTCCAGCATGTCCATGCAGCTGACTGCAGGGGACGGTGCTTCCAAATCTAGCCATAAAACTGCTGTGGCTGGTGGCG
>NW_010414357.1:82436-82880 GCF_000710305.1 Buceros rhinoceros silvestris
TGCCGTCATAACCGACAGCAGCGGTGCACGGTGGCTCGGAGCTGAGAGGCTTCTGGGACAGGCACTGCCGCAACTCAGTGATTCATGCCTGAATAATGTCCTTTCACTTCCAGACAGAGCCAGGGTGACAGGTGCGTGCTCTATCTGTTGTGACAGGGAACCTCTACATCAGCTGTGCAAGGGAGTGTGAGCAGATCAGGGGCTCCAGTTTCATTCCAAATGCGACAAGGATGTGTAAATAAACAATCCCAATCTACATAATTATCTCTTTTTTGGGAAGTCATCATGTAGATCAAGCTGATATCAAGGGAATTCTCACATCCAGTGCTGGGTTACTCCTGGCCTTGCTGCCTGGACACTTGGAGATGGGTAGGACTTTGTGTGCTCTTGAACATGACAGATTTTCTTCTGAGGAAGATTAAATGCTTGTATCATTTTCAGCAG
>NW_010414357.1:82994-89570 GCF_000710305.1 Buceros rhinoceros silvestris
TATACTATCAACGGCAGACTTCCAGTGGTGATTCAAAGTGGGAATTCTCATGCAAACTGATTCTTTTGCATATAGTCATCTGGGATCCGGGCCTTTGATTTTCATTTATTATTCTCCCCGGCATCGTGTTCAGTCAGTATGCAGATTGCCGCCTTCATTCAATTTTCAGTGAGCAGGAAGACTACAATTAGTTGTATTATCATCAGTGTGAATAAAAGGAAACACTGAACCGGATTTTTATGAGCCTGCAATCGTAGTGGGAAGATGCAGATTCATTACACACTGGTAGGGTATGAAAAAAAGCTTCAGGCCAATTGGATTCTGCTCCTTGTCATCATCTTCCCTTGAGGAACTTTTTGCCTTTTGCTGCTTTTCCAGAACTTCTGCCCAGGTCAGCCTAGGCAGGGAAATCACTGCATGGGACAGAGTTGCATCCTGAAGAACTGACAAGGACAAATAAATTAACACAGAGGAAAGCTGGCTGGGGAAGCAGCCCAAAGGCTTGCTGAGGAGAGACTAGTGTGAGTCGGGCTTAAGTGTGTTTCCAGAGATGCCTCCCATCTGAGCATAGCTGATGTGGGACCTACATGCTGAAATACACAGCGAAGAATCTGGTTGTGCTGCAAGACAGGAGATAAGCTCAGCAGTCAAGAAGATGCTCCTTTGTTTCACCAGGAGGATAAATGTATTCATTTTACAAGTAGGTTTTTTAGGCAACTACTCTTTCTTTTCTCAGAATCTCAGTTTGCAGAGTTTGGATTGAATTAGCTGTGTTGAGAGGAGGATTCTGATTGGTGGAGTCTATGCATGCTGTCAAAGGTAACTTAGGTGTTAAGTCTGCCGGCTTTGCTCTGAAGCAGCTGGGATCACTAGGTCACACACTCACATGCTGGAGCTGATTCTGATACTGCTGTGGTTTAAAGAAAAAAAATGTAATTTCCCTGATTTGTAGAAGAATGGAGATTTGGGAGCTGACCATAATGTTGTGTCATGCTTATGTTTCTGTGTTGTTAATGAATCAGTGGAAAAAAAAAGAAATTAAAGAAAGACATTTTCTGTTGCCCTTATGCTGGAACATTTATAATTCACCAAGAAAACCTCATTTGGGAGAACCTGGTACTTTTTTCAAATTCGTAAGTTGACACTTCCATGGCTTAGTAAGTCCTCTGGCAGCAGCATGCTATGACTCCTCACTTTGTTGAGGATTCCCAGGGTGCAGATTAGCTGAGGCTCTTATCCCCTGCATGAGACCACAGCATAACTTCACAGAGATCATGGCAAAGAAAAGCTTTTTTTCCACAAGCAACTAAACACAGGAGTCAAACATTTTGTGTGGCTTCTCTGACGACTAATAAGGAGTATGAGGGCTGCACGCTCAGTAACCCTACTGCAACCCAGCTGCTCCCAGGACATCCCTGTCTTCCTGCTTTTGCAAAGCACAGAGGACGTCTGCGCCTTTGAGACGGTGCCACTGTGTAGAATTGGCTTGAAATGGGTAGGGCAGACAGACACACACCCGGGGTCATGCCTGGGTAACTGTCATTTCCTTGGGAAACCAGGCAAGATGGGCAAGCTGCCTTCCAGTAGGAACTAGCTGCACTGGGCCGTTCGTGCCTTGACTTCTAGCTGTCCTTGTGACAGGGACTCCTCTCTTTCTCCTCATTGGGATATTTTCCCAAGCTCCCTTTTGTTTTTCCTCTTCTCCTACATTTTGGTCCCTATTAAAATTTCCTGGTGTGATGCATATTACACTAATGAACTCAGGGGGTCCAATGGCTGGTGGCAGGTGTTGACTCCCTGTCATCACACTGCTGCTGTCCCCCAACATGACAACCCAGCTGTTCTGGCTAAGAGCGCAAGCCTGACGCTGATGGTTCTCCTCATTTTGGTTTTGTAGTGTGTATTGCTACTCGATTTGGGTGTTCACCGCCACCATCCGTGATGAATTCTGTAATATTTGGACTCTCATTAAAGTGTAGCTTTTAATCGCTGGCTTCTCCGTCCCTCCCTTTTGCCTTAGTTGGAAATACCGTAAGCTATTTAAGCAGTGCAATTGCAGAGCTGTTTTTTGAAACTCTTGGTGTTCCAATTAATTAATGTGAACAGAAATTATACTAGCTAATATGCTAGTCCAGTGCTAGGGTATCTGAACGTATCAGGAGACCTTTCATGGTATATCTTTGATTTCAATTTCACGTTTGAATAAGTAACAGGTCCCAGATCAAATCTCTGAAGACAGGTCCTAGAAAAGCCTGCATGTCTGGGTGCATGTAATGTTTAACTTGTTCTTCTGGCCCTCGGAGAAATTAAATCTCTACTCGTCAGCTGGTGTGGGGGAACCTGTTTTCACTCCTGATGCATACACGGTGTTTCCCAAATTTGATCACTTGCAGCTTCTGTTACTTCGAGGTACCAAATAATTTCCTGAGAACAAGTTTTGTGGATGTTCAGTTGAAAGTAAGACAGATGGGGCATTTTTCCACCATAATCCTTTGACCAGGCCATGCCAAGTCTCATGATGAAGTGTGAGCAGTCCTTCCCTTTCACTACTGAGTTTGACCAAGATAAAGCACTTCATCAGCACTGATCCATGTTATCTGCACTGTCTACATTTGCTGTTTTCCATTTTTCCCAAGCTCAGGTGCTCAAGAAGTTCTTGTTGTTGTGGGTTATTTTGCTGGGAGAAGCTTCTTCCTCTTGTAGTGCTGTGTGAACACTGGCCAACAATCAGACTTCTCATGCAGTTAAGTGCTAATACCTTCTATTTTGAGAGACACAAAGGGAACAGCAGACAGCCATTCACTAAGCCATTACTGAAGGGAACAGCTTCAGCATCCTCTGGCGAGCAGTTTAGACTGTATTCATGCACATGTATATCTTTTAATCTCATGCTCTCAGCCCCGGGGCCTGCCTGCTCCCTTCTCCTCATCCCATCTTCCACATCTCCATCCTCAATCTTTTCCCTGCTGCCAGTCAACTGTCCCTTAGAGCTGTTGCAGCAGGGTAAGGTATGCCAGGAAAGATTATTCTTGACTGGTTGCCAAGTCTCCTGCTCTTGCTCTGGCACGCAGATAAAATGTTAATAGGGCCGAACGCTTTTGACACGGGTTTCAAAGGGTGAAACTGCAGGTTCCGGGCACTTGCCATCCATTTAGCAGAGGCACAGGCTGGATCCTTCCAGTTCGTTTTCACTTGCTAAACAGGAGCTGACCAGGGACTTTCAGGTTTAAAAGAACCCAGACAGGGATGACACCTGCCTTGTGTAAGCAGCTTAAGCAATGCCACCTTCTTGCTCATTTTCTCACAAAGAGAAAATCTTCTTTCTAAGGACAAGTCTGGAATTCTTCTTTTTTCCTGGAAAATTGTAACATTGAAGTGGGAAGACCTTGGTGGGACCATTGCAGTAGGCTAAATCATAGTCTGTGTTCAGAGCTGATTATTGCTGCAACTGATGAGGCTTCCCAGCAGGATGAGTGTTGGCTGGGATCAGTCCAAGAGCAGGAGATGTCAGTATTCACCCTTCTTGACAGCACAGTTTGGAGCAGGAAGAAGCTACTGCTCAGATTCAGCCAGCCAAGTCTCTCCAGCTCTTGCCAAAGATGAAGGTCAGAAATTGCTACATTTGATGTGAGCAGCAAAGCAGGGGGATAATATTCTTAATTAAGCCCTTGCAAGGCAAAATCTCTGTGTGTCTACAATGATAGAATTGTTTTGCTTTATTTTTGCCTCTTAGGGGGAATTCCAGACTGAAACTCTCCTGAGTGAAAATCGTTTCCCTTTAAAATGCATAATGGAAAACTTCCTTTATAAATTCTAGATGTGGATTGTATCTTGCCTCTGGCAACTTCCTTTGTTTAGTCAGGAATGGTCTCATCCAAACCACAGAAGCAGATACATATGGAGAAGGCATGTAAACAAGATGCTGCCATTTGAGCAAGGAAAGTCAGGGAGGGCTGAGCAGACATGAATATTTACCTTCATATCTTCTTCTAGAAGCTAGATTATCAGGCTTCACAGTGGGGTCATAGTGTCATCATCGGTGCAGAGTATTTGCTTCTACAGTGCAAAGGAAGGAAGGAACCAAACCCCCAAGATGTGGGGCTGATTGCAGCTGGTACATTTTGACCTGTCTTCCTGGAGCCAAGTCCTACAGACGTGGCGATGCCAGATGGCCAAAGCTGTGATCAGGTGCAGAAATACAAGCTGAATAGCAAGATTCTTTTGCAGAGTAGTGAGTAGTTTTGCTCCACAGAAGCACACACTTGACCAATTTTCATTGCTAATTATTACAGTCTTGAGGGAAAGTATTTTTAATGGGGAAGTGCATGTTTCTTCAAACAGTATGCGGTTTCCCTCTTCCTTCCCTCTCAGTATGCAATAAATTAATCATAATATTTATTAATAACCTTTCATGGTGATTTCCCTGAGTACTTTATTTAGCTGGAAAATACTCTAGGGGCTGGACCTTATATATGCCAAAATCAGTGGAAAATTCCCATCTATTTCAAAAAGCTGTAGGTAAGACCTGTGCTTAACTAAGGAAAAATAAGAGCTCAGGTTGCGCCATGAGCTGAGAGACGAGTACTATTCTAGCATGGGGTGAGGAGAAGCTTTCAGAGGTTATTTATTATTTGTATCATCATCTCCCAGAGGAACCTCTGTCCTGGATCAGGCACAGTACAATCACAAAACAAAAACTCTGAAGAGCTGCGATCTTAGCTTAGAGCACGCAAATGCGTGATGATAGTAGACTGGTTGGTGGTAACCCGAGTGGGTAGGGATCTTCCATGGGGAATACTGTAATTGAAATGTTTCACATTTGGCTCAGGCAAGAAAGAGGCAATGTTTAACATGTTAACCTGTTAGCATCCACTTCAACCTTGTTAAGGGTCAGTGCAAGAACTCTGAGCTCTTAAAATGCTGCCCACGTTGCTTTTGAGCTTTCAGGACTGGTCAGAAAATGTTGGCAGAAATTAATTTCTAATACTTGCCACAATTAAAAAGAGTCATCTTTTCTGGGATGCAGGGAAGATTGGAATTATGGATGTGATCAGAACTGAGCTTCGGGAGGTGATGGGAAAGGCAAGTAAGAGCTGTAGGTGGCACTAGGCTTTGTTTTAAAAGTCTTTTCCTCCCTTTTCCCCTCTGATTTATTCAGCAGAGCCAGCCAAACGCCATGTTTGACAAAATTACTTGCTGAACAGGTACTTAACAGTAAGATTTGGTTACTTGAGACCTGGTAGGGTGATAAGCAATGCTTTTGCGAACGTGAACGTTCTGAGCCTTCTTGGGTTCCTGCGTTTAGTGGTTCATCTGCACTGCGGTTATATGATGTCCAGGTACACATCGCGTGAGCTGATGCCATCAGTAACCCTGGGGAGCGTGCCAGGCTTAGCTGCATGGCCCAAACTCTTCGGCTTTTGGAGCAGTAAATCTGCAGTCATGCAGCCTTGACTTGCCTCTGTACTAGAGCTGCGATGCATGTACAATTCTGGACCCGCTGATGTGGGTGGATGCTAGTTTGGCACTTGTGCTGCTGCTGCACGGTGAACACTGGCTAGCTGGCTTGCTGTGCTGCTTCTCACACCTTTTTAGTCTTCAGAGCCTGTTGACTTCCCACCATGTGGCTGGTGACTTTTGGATCCTTGTGACATTGAGTATTTTGCTTTCAGAGGTGTTCAAGAGGCAGAGGAAGATCTGTAGCCCACCAATACACTGGGAGGAAGGACTCCTTGGGAGTTGTCCATATCTCTTTTTGATATAAACTGTTGGGCAAGGTGTATATAGGAAAGCCAGTTCCTCCTAGAATGGTTACAGGATTATTGACACTTTATCACCCAGAGTGCATAGGTGTCACGGTAGTGACTTGAAAGTGTATTGCTGAGTAATCGAGAGGCAACAGAACTAGTACCTGGTTGCAGAATATGTAGTTACTGTGTTATGTAGTGATAGGGTATTTGCCAAGCATATGTTTCTTAGTTACTAAGTAATTTAAGAGAATTTACATGGTATTTGTGTCTGAGAGACAGGAAAAAATCTCCCAGCTGGGATCTCTGCAAAGGACTATAAACTTTGTGCCTGCAGGATTTGAAAGCTTTTTCAAGACAAGAAGCATTCGAGGAATTTGCTTTGCTTTTCTTTTTCTTTACAATGCAGAAGTTCTCTGCCTGCACAGCATTACCAGAGGAAGTGTAATCATTACAGATTCATTAACCACTTATCTGGGATTCCTGGGAGGTGAAAAGTTTCCCTTTATTTCCTGCCATGTGGAACATGTATGACAGCCATGAGAGTAGAATCATCAAGAAAAGAGATGAATGAAGAGAGAGCCACTCATCGAATGGGAAAAAAAGCAAAAAAACCCAAAGCAAAGACAAAATACAGTTTCCAAGCTTTGAAATGTCAGAGCTAACCGCTTTGTCTCCAGCAGAGCCTGGGCACTGAACATCTCACTGGGGCTGAGCCCGTGGGACCTCAGGCAGGAGGATGCAGCTCCAGCCTGTGTGTCACCAAGGTGGAAAGTGAAGGATGCCTTTTGTCCAACATATTAGGAGCTCGAGGGACGGTTTCAGCAGG
>NW_010414357.1:89664-98511 GCF_000710305.1 Buceros rhinoceros silvestris
AGGATTTCTGCTCTACAAGTGAGAGCCTTACTGCAGAGGCAGCAGTAGGGAACAATAAAATTTATGGTTGTACCTATGCTAATGACCTGCAGTAGCAAAACAGCCATTTGTTTCATGCAGCCTCTGTTAAAGCACAGCAGCATCTTACCCCTTTCTCCCTCGACAGGAGAGCAAATGGTGTTTACTAACTGTTCTTTCTGCTTTTGGAAACAGCCTGCTATGGTAAATCATAGAAGGCAGCCTGTTAGAGCTGTGTCCTCATTTACACAGAGGCCAGAGGGGGGGATGTGTGGGGAGGGCAGTATCAGACAACATACATCATTGAGGTAGCTCATTTCATACGCTGCACTTGGCCTTAATTACAGTATATTGCCCTCTCAAGAGAAATCGCCGACACTCTGGGCTTTTGTAAAGTAATACTTAACCTTCTTTTTCATTAAATAGTAACTACTTATTAGGGCAATTTAACATTCTGCTTTTCCTTCTTCTTGTAATGAAGCTGTGCTCCTGCACACCCCGAGTATAAATACCAAAGTTTTGGTATTTTTGCTATTGAGATTTTAAGGTCTTCACGTAACAAAAAAATTAATCCCCCAAACCTAGTAGTAATTAGACTCTCTTCTGAGAGCTTTTGGTTTTGTTTTGCAGCATTCACTTTTGGGCGAGTTGCTCTTTGTTGACTGACACCTTGCAGCCAATGCTAAAAAGGTAAAGCACAGTCACCACAGTTCCTGCAAAAGGAACTTGGCTGATCCTTTGCCTTCAAACCAGCCTTCACCTCTCTATTGATAAATACAGCTTGTGCTCTAGTCCTCGTGAATGCAACTGCTGATTGCAGAAATAGTGCTATCCTGGCTACTTCTCATTATTGTCCTTTTATTGCCAGAGATCCTGGAGCTTTTTAGTAGCTACCAAATCAATAATGCTGTGACATTCATACATTTCTCAATGCCACTGTGCATGGTACGGCTTGAAAGCGTGTGCTTCTCGGGGAGTACACCTGATATTGATACTTGTGTACTCATACAATCCTTTTAATCTATAGTTTACAGATTTTAATTAAGATTTGCACTGCTAATGTGAAGTGGATCTTTATGTCTGGGCAGATGTTAAAGGGGAGGATTTCAGAAAAGCTCAGGCTTTTTGTCAAGAACATTCAGCTCCCAAAGCAAGGACCTCCTTTGGCAGCCAGGCTGCTTTGCAGGGAAAAGCTGCTTTTCTCTGAAGCCAATACTGGAGCCGAGGCCCAAAACTCAGGAGTTCTGACACCAGCCTTTGGTGACATACATTCCCTTCTCTTCTTGTTTCATTTTTGGGATGTTTCCTAAAAATGTTTTATTTTAGAGAGTCTGTTGCACTCAGGACTGTAGCTTCCCTCCCCCTCTCAAATCCAGGGAGGTTTCCCCTACAGACTTTAAAAGTAACTAAATAAATAGTAATTTACTAAACAGCAAAAAGAACTAAATAAATACAATCAATTTGATTCATTCTAGCTTCCGGAAACACTGTGCTGGAGACAAGGCTTCCAATTTCCTACATGAGTCACCATGTTCTTGGATTCAACCTGTCAAACTGTATCAGCAAATCATATTATATAACGTAATATAACAAGACACAACTGCCTGTGTTTAACCTAGAAAAGATTAAAAAACATGACCTACCACAGTCATTGGGCTGTCCTGGCAATATTGTCATTCTCTTTTCCATCCAGCTGCCCGCCCCTGCCGTCCTCCCCAACCTGGTATGCTGGAAGAAAATGTGTCGCTTTTAGGAACAAAGATGTGAGCAGTTCTGGTAATGGGGAAGCAAATCCTGCTTGTGCCACTTGTCTGTTTTGGAGGCTTACTCCAGGGTCCATGTCATGTCCAGGTCAGGTTTTATATTTTATAATCACGCAGAACCAATTTCCCCCGGCTGAAAGTTGACACACTAACTGTGTCATGGGTGGGAAGACTTTTGAACCGCCAGTGCTGCCTTGTTCTCGGTTCACATGTGAAGTAGAAGAAAAAGGGATGTGAGGAGGTGATGAAAAGTCTTTCTTCTTCTTCAGCAGCACAAGATGAGGGGTGTTGCAGTCTTCTAGCTGTTGCAGGGTCTCGCATTTGCCTGGATCAAGGCACAATCAAGGAGCAGCCAGGAGAATTTCTGAGAGGGTTCGAACTGGGGCAAACTACAGCAATGTGCTCCTTTCTCCTTAGCTCTGGCCTCTAGGGATGCAGGACATGCTCCATGCTCTTGCAGAGAGCCCTGCAGCAGGCCAGGGGAAGCCAAGAGAGGTGTATGAGGGCAGGTGACTTCAGTGTGGGGATGTGCAGCCACTTCTGGTCTGCCTGGGGCCATATCCCACTGGCCTTGCTCCTGGGACAAGGAGGAGACAGCCTTTGGTGTTCATTATTCCCCTTGAAGCTTGATATCTGCATCCCTCTACCCAAAAAATCTGCTCCAAAAGATCATCCATTCACTTGAGCAGTTCAGCTGTGGGGCTTTGTACTCACTGATGACTGGTGCAGAACAGGAGTTTTTCACAGTGATTTTGAGAGAGGAAAGCTGTGAATAGCGAGCAGCTCCAGGAGCCCTGGCAGTTTCCTTTTGCTATAGCAGGCCTGGCTGCAGGGGCTGAATGTGTTTGTTTGAGCAGTGCCCAAGGATGTGGGAATGATGGGAGGAACAGGTTTCCGTGTCTGGGCTTTCTCATTTCCCCCAAAGACTTCCCTATTTTCTCTCCCAGTGAGCAACAGCCCAGATACAAATTTAGTTTAGCACCCACTGGACCTTTTGAGTCTTAGGTGTTGGCTTCAGCAGTGAAAAAGAACACCGTTGTTTGGGGAGCAGAGATTTAGCAGAGGGAAGAGGAAAGGAGCAAGGTTAATGTTTTAAGGGTGATTGGGGAAATTGCGCCTTAGGAATCACAGTCCAAGGGACAAACATTAGTGAGCAGCAGGAGCGTTAGTGAAATGCACGATCTGGCAGGGTTAGAAAGGAATCAATGGAAGAAGCTTGTCCAGGCTTCTTTTAAGCAAGCATTGCAGTGATGCACCTCTCCACAAACCCGTTATGGAGAAATGTCTCAGGGGAGGAGATTTTAATGTCTTTCAGCATGAGGTAAATGATCCCATGCTGACAGAGGCTGGCACCCTCTCCGTGCCAGCATCCTCCATGAAGAGCCAGTCCCTGAGCAAAGCCATAGCTAGTCCTTTGTGAGACGCAGCAAGGCAGCTGGCGTTAATGCTGCTTTGCTACTGGTTCCATTTGAGGAAAAAAAAAAAGGCCAAAACTACCAAACAAGTCCCAAAAACAACAGCAGCAACAAAATCCTCAAGCTGTGCTGGAACAGAAAGTAATTAAGAAATATTTCATATTTCCAAGCGGCTCTGAAATTTTTATTCCTGTGTGTGAAGCTCCATAGGCTCCTCACAGGCGGCGGCTGCTGCTGCTGCGTTTCAGTGCAATAAATCCTGCTGCCTTTGGAGCCTGACAGCCAGTCCAGGATGTGATCAGAAAACCAATGGGCGCTCTCTGTAAGGTTTAGTCCTTGCCTGCATCAAGTCTACTTATATCAGCCAAGCCAGGGTGTGCTCCGGGAGCAAACCAGTAAGGCAAAACGCCGACCTTTCTTGGGAAGATAAAGATCAGAAAAGGCGGGGAGTGGGGTGAAGAGGAGGGATGGAGAGAGTGGGAATTTGGATAAGCAAGCTCCCAACTGCAGTATTTGCTTTCCTAATCCAAAAGAATCACTCAGCCTAAGTCCAGCCCTGCGAGTATTTATGGTCCTGTCAAGGCTGACAGGTCCAGAACTGAACTTATCTGGAAATAAATAACGGTATGCGTAAAGCTCGCTGCCAGCGAGCTGTCTGGGAGCCTTCCCCGCCATGGTGCAGTCTGGTGGGATGTGGCTGAGGGCTGGTGCAGGGCTGTGGGAGCTGAGGCTTGGGCTTGGTGTCCTTGGATGTACCCACAAGGCAGTGGCAAGAGGCCGTCACCCCACCGGTGTGAGCTTAGCTGAGACCAAACGTCCTGCGCTGTTGGTAGCTGCACTGGGAGGCTAACAGGGAAGTGAGCAGCCTGGTTTTCTTTCTCCTACTGTTATTCATAAAAGAAAACCTTTCTAAAACTGTGATCCAAATTGTTTCTAAAACCATTAACTGCAAGAAAACCTTTGAATTTAGTTTTCTGTCTGCAGGCTTAATTCTTGCAGGTCTTAATCCTGGGGAATTCTCTTCCCCTTCTCCCTCCCATCAATCTTATTCTCCACAAAACTCAGAGAACCGCTGGGCTTGTGCTGCACCATCTTAAAGAAGCCCCACAGAGCAGCCTATCCAATTAACAACCAGAGCAGTAACAGTTGTTAGCAGCAAAACCTTTTGGTAGCTCACACACAGCACAGGGACAAGACTTCTCTGGTTCCTCACGCTGCAGGTGATGGGGACGTGCTGTTGTCTGAGCCAGGCAGGCTCCAGCAAGCCTTTGGTCAAGAGTCAGCTTGCAGGTTGTGTGAGGTCAAAAACTTCATTGTTTTTAAATAAATCCTTTGTTTTGACTGCAGCTTTATACTCTTTTATTCGGTTTTCACTTTTGTGGCCTAGTATAACTAACATTTTCAAAAGGAAAAGTAATTTTAAGGTGAAAACCACCTATTTTTTATTTAGAGCAAATCAAATGGGATATTTAACTTCATTAATTATTTTTGTGGGAAACTTTGTCAAAACTGGAAGCTTTGCTTTAAGGACCTTCCTGAATCTCAAAGACTCTGTATTTTTTTTCTAAAAACCTTGAACTTGAGGATGCCCAGGTACATTTACTCTGTGGATGATTTTACATCACTTCAAGTGTCCGTAGTGTAACAGAAGAAATCTGTTAGACCTTGAAAGTTTTATCTTGAAGTTTTCACTTGATTAACACAGAGGAAAGCAGAAGCCCCAAAACCTTGTAGGAGGGGACGATTGAAGGGTGCTTCTCCTACGTATGCTGAAACCTCTGCTTCTTCCTGCTGTCCCAGCTGCATCGCCTAAACTGCAGCAGCTGCCATCCAACTGGCATGGTCAGAGCTCCCCGGGGAATGCAGGCAGCTGCCATGCTGAAAGTCCTCCCCCTTTTATCCCTCAGAGCACTAAGTCAGGGAAACCAATTAAGTCCATCTCTTTACTGTTATTTCTTTTCCCCTCTTCTGTTTTCTTCCTTTTTTTTTCTCTTTGGGTTTTCTTTCCCCTCCTCATTCCATGCATGAACTAATTGACGTCTGATCTATTCAGAGGTTTGCCCCTAAAAAGTAACCTTCAGTTAACTGCTCACATAACTTGCCTGTCACTTTTGATAACAGTCAGGGCATCATTTTTTGCAAGTGTTCAACAGTAAAATTACTGCTTTGCTCTTGTCAAGCAAATGAGCCCTGAGGCTTGTGTGAGAACCATTAATGATTGTGCCACGGTGGGACTGGTGCACTGGGCAGCCCGCAGGAGCACCGCTTCTCAATTCACTGTGCCCCTGCCAAGCAGTTTAGGTTTAATTAACCTGCATTAATGCCTGCTGGGATAGCATTTTCCGTGTCTCCTTTTTCAGGGGGTCAAACAGAGCTGGAGACAGCTGCTGGTGTCTCAGGTGCCCTGTGTACATCGCTGGGATCCTAGTAATGTTTATGTCTGTGGTGTGGAAATAAACTCTTTTTATTATGCTCATAAAAACTGGTGGCTATAGCCTTGGGCTTTGCCAGACTTGCTGAGCTGCTGGAGAGAATTGTTGCCAGAACATAAAAATGCTACAGCACGTGGTGCTAGGGTGCGTGTGTTGGTAGGGACGGTGGGCTGCAGCACTTCTGGAGGGTTCTGCAGAGAGTGCGTGGCTATTTCAGTGTCTCAGAATTTATGGTTTCCGTGCATATCTTTGCAGTAGATTAATTAAATCTGTTTTCTAATGGCAAAGAGAATGGGATTTGTCTTGCTGAGTCTGCACCCAGCCATTATAAAAAATGTGAGCATCTACCTCAGGAATAGCAGTCCCTAAAGTTGAGAGGTTGCTACTCTTGCTATTTTACTGATGAGTGCAGGCAGAGGCAGGTGATAACTTCACATCTGGCAGTGAAGTTCAAGAGAGTTCTGAGATCTTGAAGGCAACTGGCAATATACAAAAGAGGGATTTTTATATGCACACAGGATTCAAACGAGTTGAAAATGCAATCTGGCTGTATTGGCACAGCTGAATTGCTGGGAAAAAAAAAAAAAGAGGGAGGATGTTTTATTTCCCGCATTGTGTGCTTGCTCAAGACTCTGGAGATAGAAATAGTTCTACTCTAAACAATATATGAGCCTCTTGGTACAGGAGCTAGTGCACAAGTTTCATCTTTTCGAAGACTAAGAGCACATCGGTTTGTGTCCTGGGATGTTTGGACCTTAAGATACACAGTCCCTATCCTCTGTGGGATCAGGAGTAGCAAGGCATCAGCAATGTGCTAGGAGTAAAGTCAAGGAAACCAGTATGGATTCCTACTTCTGTGAACCCTCTGGGCTGCCTCGTAGGCACTTTTGCTGGGGCCCTCTTCTTCATGTACCATCTGTTCGCCTTTACTTAGAAAGGACTAGGGAGGAGAACAGACTTGTCCGCAGAAGAACTGGCCCGTCCTTGTTTCAGCATCACAGTGTACAGGCAGGCACCCAACCAACCCCTGCTTCACCACTGTGAGGATTAACAGATCGGAGTGATAAGATGATGGTTAACAGCAACAGCACTTGCTGGAATGGCCATGAGAAGTTTTTCAGTGTTGTAGCATCAGCAAGTTGTTGAGTTTTCCTTTCAGAAACAGCTCTCAGAAAGAAGCGTAGGATGGCTGTTCTATCAATGGTGTTACTTTGCCACTGGCTTCCTGCATCTTTCTTCCAGGCTGGAGGGGCTTGGTCACCAAAGATGTGCTTTTTTTGAACAGTGCTTGCTTGTGTCTCCATGTGGCTTGATAAGCGAATGAATGGAATTAGTAGCAAAGTGGTCATTAGCACTTATTTGCATAGGTTAATAGCATGAGGTTACGAAAGATCGGTTTGATTTTTAATGGGGCTACTGATAGAGACATCTTCCTGACAGCATTTCATGACAGGTTCCTTGACACTGAATTATTTTTCAGGCCTCAGCAGGTTGTAGCTGAGGACTTAGCAAGATCTCTGAGTCATGCCCAACCTTGCTTTTGTAGCTCTGGGCATTGGATGTAGGTGTGCCATTCATGGTGGGTGCTTTTATTCAGTTTACCATTGTAGACCAATGAGGAGATTTCTAAGGAGGAAACTAGCACCGTTCACACTTTTAACCAGCATTCTGGGTCCCTGGTGAATCACTGTTGCAGATTTTCTTCCACAAAAATGAAGAATAGATGGGTGTAGGACATCTGAGTACTTAAAGTCTATTTGTAATAGACATAATTGCCTGCAAAGGTTCATGGTCATTCTATTGCCTGAGCTAAGTAGGAATGGCTGTAATTTATCCTGCTTTTCTTGGGCAAAGCACCACGTTACTCTTGGTAAACTACTACTACTGCCTGAGCAAACTAGCTTAGAGCTGGTTCTGTCATGTCTACATTAGTCTGCCATCTGCCACCTACACCAAACCTCTCCTTGGCTTCAGTCCAGAGCTCTTGCAGGGTTTGCAGATGCTCAAACGCCCCTGTGGCTGCAGGATGGGGGTTTAAATCAAACAGAGCATTGATGTGGAGATGAAATTAATTAATGTCCCTGCTATTAAATTACTGTCTCTAAGGGAAGACTTTTATTTTGCCTCTAAGATGACAGTGTTTCATTAGAAAAAAAAAAAGAGGATTTGGAGAGCTCAAGCTTTTAAACACTTTACCAGGTTTATTTATAATAAGTAACAGTTGCATAATTTTTCTTGTGGTCTTAGTAGAATAGAGAGTTTTGGCCCTCTCCTTTTTGATAGGAGAGTTGCTATGAAAAACCTGCTCTTGCGAAGTTCTAGATTGCAACAGAGTTCTACCTATTTTTTAAGGATCAGTCCCTAACTACTACCACCTCAGTGGGGCAGCCATTCTTTCACCTTTTCATTTCCAAAAGTGCATGGGCAAACCTGTACACACCTTTCAGAGTGTGTCTCAGCTGTGGGCTGAGCGTCTCCAGTGGCAGATAAACTGCTCTGCGGGGAGGAAAAGACCCTTTCACGTGTTCTAGCCTTGCCCTGCTTTAGATAGGAAGCAAATGGCTTTGATTTTGTGTCACTGGGCATTTGAATATTCCTTATTTATGGATATACCGAGAAGCAGAGCAAGTAAACGAGAAGCAAGGCACTATTTAGGAAAAAATGCTGCAAGAAAACTGGAAACCCTAAGGAAGAGTTGCAGCCGTTTACACCCAGAGATACACGGGTCCGCAATTTTTGCTGTGTGCCTGCTCCCCATTGGCCATCCTGCTGACGCTGGCAAACTTCTTTAGCTTGGCGTGACTGAACTCAGCTGGACATCATCCTTTTGTAGGAGTGGAGAGGTCAGGGTAGAGGTGCTACGGTCAGGAAGTTTTGTACAGCAGCTGCCCATATGACTCCTAACTGCAGCCAGAGCTGTCATTTTCTCACTGTCAGAGGCATTAAATTAAAATAAATAAATAAACTCCCTTACCACCGCAATAGACACTTTTGGTTTGGTTTTTTTTATATGAACTAGGCAAAAAAATGTACCTGGAGGGTACACGTAATTTATTTAGAAAAATAGGAATGGCGAATAACTGCAGATGATGAAAAAATCCCTGGTCCTTGGGGTTATTTGATCTGCTAATTATCCATACTTCAGAATCCATTATTCACACTTTTCTGCTTTCCTCCAAGAAATCTATTTGGCAGACACCTACATATATATTTTTATAG
>NW_010414357.1:98617-108506 GCF_000710305.1 Buceros rhinoceros silvestris
AAAAGAGAGGAAATATTCAAATTGTAAATTATTAATAAAACAAACACACAACAGTCATCTTTGTTTGATGTTTGCCAGTAACTAGATTGAGACAAAGATTTCTGCTATGTCGATATCTTGAATCACTGAAAAAAAGAAAAGTTTTGCAAAGTTGCCTTCGCCCAGCTAAACAACCAAGGGCAAACTGCAGCTCCGTTTGGAAGCATGTTTGGCACACGCAGCAGCGGTGACTCACGTTTATTAACAGCAGCAGGGTTTTGGATCCCCTGCACCTTGTAACTATAATGCCAAGATACTCATCAGCACAAACACCATCCTCCTCACTCTCCTCCAGCAAAAAGCCAAACTAAGGAGGCCTTGGGAGCTCTAATTTACGCCCGGCTCAATCCAAAGCTTGCTGGAAAGTGCCTTTGAACTGGGCTGTGGAACTACCTGAAACAGCCCAGTTCAGGTGGGAATCAGACCTAAATCTATGTATTGCATTTTACACCCTGAATATTTTGCAGCATCACAGGGAAGGTCACCTTTGTGATGTGAAACAAGACAGTGCTGCTTTCTGAGAGCGAGCTCAATAGCTGTGAAAGATTGGATACAAGGATGGAGGTTTGCTGGCTGAGGGAAGGGGTTTATATGTCTCAGTTTCTTTTTTTTTTTTTTTCCTGCATTGTGGGCAGATTTCCTTTTGTCATGTAGAGATGGCTTCTTCAGCATTGTAATACACCCACCCTAATTGTGCCTTGACTCCTCCTTATGGATGTGGCAGCTTTCAGTTTTCTGCTGGGTAACTCCAGGCGCAATGTGGTTGGAGCTATATTCATGTAACCGAAATAAAGGAAAAGCCCTTGATATCCTCCAGAAAGGAGCATGCTCTGGCTCTGGTGTCACCAGCTCATGCTGGAGATGGTAACTGAAGTAAACGGTCAGATTTAAATGAGCTGATTTACCTTATTTGATGCCCACTCAGTGAGTGCCTAAAGCAGGGTGTCACTCAGCTTGCTCCAGCTATGATTGGATTCTAGGGAATGTGTTAAAAATGCAGCAGCTACTATTTGTTCTTGAAAAACACAGGGATCGTCTATCAGGATAAACATTTCCAACAGCGCATGGCCTCTGTGACAGCTACAAGTCTAAGAAGGACTTAAACAATATACGTAAAGCTAGAATTGAACTTCACCAGTCTGGATTTCTCTCTCTGAGCTAGAGAACAGTTTGTTAAAATGGGATTTCTATTGCTTCTCTCTGTATGTTGGCAAATAGAGCTCACCTGCTTGGATCCGTATTTTCTGAGTGTTTCATTTAAACTCTGAACTCTGGAGGAATATGAGCACAGGAGTCTGGTGATATTTGCAAAAAGTATTTCATATCTCACAGCTGGCAAGAGGAGACGAATAGAGCTTTAGTCAGCTCTGGGTAGAAAGTCAAGTGACATTTTCAGAGTCTATCTCTGCAAATCCTGTGGTATTTTATGTCATGTCTTCTGCAGGACAGAAGATCAGTTAGACATGATTTTCACAGCGAGAACAAAACAAACACATTTTGAGAGACATCGAAGAAGGTGTTCCACAGCTAGAGGTGCTGGTCTGAGGTTATGGAAATATGCGTTGGAAGAACTGTGCTGAAAGATCTAGGGTCCAAGAAGGTGCTTTTCAGGTTGTAGAATTTTCTTTTTCTTTTTAATATACTTCTATCCAAATGTTAGTGCTCTATCAGGAACAGATCCATATGATGGGGACATGTACATTTTGATGGGGGACTCCCAAGGCAGCAAACCTGTCCAGGCTCCAACAGCAAGGTGTCAGGCCACCGTGCAGTTATCCTGTCAACCACATTTGAGATGCACTGAATCCGGTGGCTTGAGTTGCATATCCCAGACATCAGTTGCGCCTGTGAAGGTGGGAGCCAGCCTAGGGAGAGTGGAGAATTTGAACAACAAGGGTAGGGAGTGCACAACTGAGTTGTCTTATGTTGCAAACGTGACTTTCCACGTCGGTGATCTGAGTGCAGGTTCACTGAGGTCTGGCTGTTGCCAGAACAGCATAGACAGCAAAAACATATTAGAGTCTGAGTTTCCCAAGTCCACCTGCAGTTCATGCAGGATGGAACAAGAGATAAAAGGAATGTTCTAACCCTAGATGATGATATTGTGTTGTTTATTTTAACGCAGGTCAGAAAGTCACGTTAGAACTGCAGTAGGGAATAGCGCTTTGCACGAGGTCATGGTGTAGACCAGGGAACAACTGACCCAAAACTGTTTGTCTCCATTCATGCCAGCTGGACAGGGCATGTCAGCCTAGCTGCAACTCAGGTCACCCCCTCATAAAACAGTGGCTAAACACCACCACTAACATTAACTGACCTTTCTATAAACCTGCTGTGTTGCCTTATATCACTTGAGCCTCTGGCCCAATCATTTTTAAATGCCACTGTTTGCCAACCTTGCATTGTTCCTGCAAACCAACTGAGTGTGTTAAGAGAGTATAATTAGGGAGAAAACAGTAATTAATACTGCTGATAATATCCCAGAGGTGTAATTTAGCTGCCTGACTTACACTGAATTCCCTGGGCTGGAGGAGGAGGAGGAGAAGGCACCTGCTGAAGTCTTTCACAGCAGCTTAGCTCTCTGCAGGAGGCAATCACACACTGAGCAAACAGAAGCCCCTGAGGTCTCTCCTGAGCTGCTAATGATTGCCTTGCAGACAGTGATGACATGTCAGTATCGATTATTTTTCTATTATAAACTCCTTCCTTTTGTCCCATTTTGCCATGATCTTTTGGGTAAACACAGGAAACAAGAAAGCGCAGCTGAGGTTTGTGGTTATGAAGTGTTTGGAGGAGGAGGGGAAGCACCGATTCTGCTGGCAGTTCTTGTTCTAAGAAAGCAGAAACAGCTGAAAGGAAGTCCAAAGGGCCGTGGTGGTAAAAGGATAAAAAGCATCCTTCAGGTCTACGTGGGCTTTTCTACACTGATGTTGTAAGAGGCGTTCTTTAACCCTGACTGCTGCCTCGAGCACAGCTGCTATTGGCACTTCATGTGCAAGTCCATGGTCAGGGCTATTTATTTTTCATTATGTAGTTACTCCAAATGTTTCATGACCTTCTTTTTCCCAGAGGTCCTTGGAAGGTGCCTTAGGTTCCTTTTATCTGCCGTGGTGTTGTACTGGCAATGGCAGAGTTGAACGTGGGAGAGAAGCAGCTTGTTTCCCACTTTCTGGTAACTGCTGGCTTCACGTGTGGAAGTCCCACATCATTGGACACCCCCCAGTCGATGTCCAGCTGCTGTCTGCAGTACAAAGTCCTTCTGCTCCCTTTTTGCCCCAGACTGCAGTGTATTTACTCTAGGTTTGGTTAGGTAATGTGGTCATTGATATCGTCCTGTACCTCGGGTTTTCATTTATGCAAGCAGCTATTGAAAATCCACAGGATTGTGTTTTTCTGCTGCTAACACTCTCAGAATCCTGGGGGTTCTGCTCACGTAAATAAAACTGTAGTTAAACATGTGCCAATGTAAGGTTATGCATTTTCTTCTGATTTTTTTTTTTTATGTGGCATTTGGACTGAGATTTCCTAAACCTTATTCCTTTCACGCACTCAGGAGACATGAGCAGTTCTAGTGACCTTCCCTGCGACCTTGAACAAGTGTTTTATCTCTCTGGGTTTCCTCCTTCCCAGAGGTTTTAAAACCAAATAATTGTCACTGATGCCCACTATCAGCTCCTAGTCTTTGGACCTTCCTTGTGTCATGACAGCAGTACATCTTGCCCCGTAGCTATGAAGAAGTTGGGCATCTAGTGAATATTAATTGTCTAATCTCCAAAGAATGATTTAGTCCATCCCAAAATAGATTTCTAAAGAAGGTATGGTGAATCATTTTCCTAACTTTGTCCTTTCTCTGTTCACTGAGTGTAGTAGAAGAACAGATGGCTAATGAGGCTGGATATCTAAGTTTTAAGAGGTGTAAGTTTAGGTAAGAGGGGATTCCACCCATGAAGTCACAAAATGCAGATGTGAGAGTTTTGTCAATAAAATCTCTTTTCTCTTTACTGTGGATTGGTTTTAGGTCCTGCTAGGATAAGAAACTTGGTTAGAAAGGTGGTTCCTGCTTGACATGTCAGTAAGTGTATTATACTAACTCTTGTTGCCCTCTGTGATAGTTAGAGAGGGTTTAAAGATTTGTTTTTATTTGATTATATTTCTTGTTTTCCCTTCCTCTTCTGGCTGTCAGGGTGAATTTTTATCTTCTGGCAATGTTGGGGAGGTGGGAAAGATGTCAAAAAGAGGATGTAAAGCGCATTTTAAAGGGAGCTGTTAGGAATCGGTTTGACATTTCTGACAAAGGAAAAGGTTACTGCACACAGCTTTTCAGCTCCTATCTTCTTATTCCTCTTGTCAATCACAGCTGGAATCAGAGGGATTCCTCATCGTGGCTGCTCTGTCCCATGCACATAGTTAATCTGGCAGGTGGGCTTGACCTGGCATGCAGTCAAGCTCTGCAGGATGCACCTAGCATTTGGGTATGTCTGTCCTTACCAGTGTCCCCTGGGCAATGGGGTAAGCAGACTGGCCAGTTCAGAGGTAGCCCTGGTCTCTCACGCCACGATCTCTTCCCTTCTGTTTTGTAAGAGTAAGAAATGCCTACTCATTCAAACCGGTGTCCTGCAAGAGACCTTGGTTCTTAAGTGAACTTTATTGACCTGATCCAGAAATTAAAGATTACGGTTTTGGAGTCATCCACATAATCTAGTGAACCTTTGCTGTTGGTAACAGACCAGTCACACTGATGCCAAGTTTGGTATCCAGGGACATTTGGCCTGGCTCACTCTCTGGTTACCTGCTTCGGGAGAAGGAAGGAGAAATTTAGACACAAAATTTAAGGACAGCCGACAAAAGTGTGTGCCAGAACAGAAGGGAGATGTGTTCAGGAAGGAGCTTTACTGGTGAAAAGCTATGGCTTTTAAGTGCAGTTTGACTATTCATGATTTAAATTGCAAATGAGCTGAGCTTGAGACAAGGGAAATCAACATGCATGAGCATCTACTTTAACAAATAGGTGCTTACATCATGTTTGATTCTTGGATAACTCAAGAACAGGAAAAAATAAAAGATTTTTTGCCAGTTAAGTTCATTATGAAGAGCAATAACTTGTTCTAAATTTCGCTTTATTTCTTCTCAAATCTTATTATAGGACTAACTTAATAGCTTCAGTTTCCTGGTTTGTAATATGAAAAAGTCAAGTACTTTCAATATTTTGGTAAAAATATGCAAACTTGATTGTTTTTCCAAAAGCAACTGAAAACATAAACTTATTTGAGGAAACTCTCAAGTGTATTTTCATTGGCTGAGCATTAACATTTTCTGATGCAAATGCAGCAAACGAGTTTCATTAATTCTTTTTCTTCTAGCCGATGCTTACTGGTTATGTGGGTTTCAGGTGGGTGGGAGGACAGCAAATCCCATTAGAGTTTTCTCCTCTTCTGATTTGCAGCTCTTGGTTTTGCTTTTTGTCTTTCTGGACTAAAACCAAAGGCAACATTTCCAGAGGCCCTGAGAAGCCCTCAGTGTCAGAGCTTTTCTTGGCAGGCAGAGCAGCACAATTGCAAAGCAGAAAAGAAGCGCCTTATTTAGCAAGCAGTTGTTGCTCTCCAAGTTGACGAAACAATTAGCTGGAGATGATGCTGTGTTGCCATTCTGCTTTTTTAATAGCACCAGAGTGCTCCTTCGCCAGGACAAGCCTCTTTGTAGCTTTAATAAACCAAGTGGAACCGCACGCGACTTGCCTCACATTGGACTCTCCAGGCCTCGTAGAGGGAAGATTTAGTTGGCAAAGGGGAGTGTGTTCCTCCTGAAGGAGGAAACCAATCTACCAACAAGAATACTCTCTACCTATTAAAGTAATTAATAAATACTGGAGCAAATCCTTTCCCAAAAATGGCTCTAGAAGCTAGAAGGGAGATCATGTGGCAGACACTGGCCTTGTTCCCCTGTGCTGGTACAGGCTGTGTAGGATGTTTTCAATTGAGCAAGGGGTTGAGAGCTGTTCTGATCCACTTGAGTGACAGTTTTCCTTACCCCTGACAGTCACTATTAAGTCATACACAGAGAATGATGAAAATCTCCTCTGCAGAGTGGTGTTGCCACAGATCAGACCAGTTGAAGCAGCTGTTGGGTTAGAGCACTATCTTTTATTTATTTCCTAGTGACTCCTTTCCACTGCTTCTCCTGGAGCCAAATAATGTTGTTTGCCTGGTTTCAAGCTGAGCTTGATGCTAATTCTGCTGGAAATGCTGAGCAGCAGATGCCTCTTTACCTTCCATGCAGTTGCATAGGGATTGGTTCTTGCAAGAGTTTCTAATAAATAGCTTGATGACCCTTTTTAATCAGCCACATAGGAAGGTGATCATAAAGAAGAAAAAAAAAATCCGGCGGAAAGGGGATTAAAATTAACAATGATCTCAATTCCCTGCGTCTGCAATTCAGTTAAACAACCTCATTAATACTGTCTGCAGTGCATGTACTATGTGCTCCTCTCTCTGACAGGTCCCCAAATCACATTCACTGCCATTCATTATGTGCAATGAAATAAAATATTTATTCAAGGTCATGTTTTATTCCCGGGAAAAGATCTATTTCTGCAAGTTCCAGACACCTTTTTAACTTTTACCACTTCCATTTGTGGCCCTGAGTTCCTTTCCCGGAAGATGAGTCCTGCTGGTCTTGATGGGATCATGACACCTTGCAGTGTGGCCCTAATGGGACAGACAGACGCAGCTTTCATAGTGTCTAAAGGCTGCAGATACCACAGCCTCATTTCAAAAATGTAAATGTTCTGGAGCATTCTTGGTGTTTCCTGTAATCTCTCTCCATGTCATTGTGACAGGGACCTTGTCAGCCAGAGTAAAGAGAGCTGTGTTATAATTTGCTGAAGTACATAGAGTTTTCATCTTTAATTTAGTGAGCTTTTGGTCAGCACCTGAATTTTAATTTAGGAATATCTATCAATAATGAAAAGGCAGCACCCCTTTTCTGAGCTGCCCACTGTCATGCTGGGACCACAGCACTCTGGGACTGATCCTTCTGTCTAAGTGAAGAAGCTGTGGCCCAAAGGTGCATACGGTTATTTAATGGGCAGCAGGAAGGTGGATGTTTTGACTCCAGCTCTTCCCTGCTTGCTTGACCAAGCTATCTTTTAACTCCTATTAAATTAAACCAGCTACTAAGCAGGCAGTCAGTGAAAATGAGCATCCTCTGATTTACCCCATCCAGATAAAGCAGCGGAGCTTGTTTCCAGCAGCCCTTTGCCCCCGAATGCCAACCAAAACCTGAACCTGCTTGAAGATGAAACTTAGAGCGCTGAAGGCAGAGGGGAGTGCAAACACACAGGAAATTCAGGTTTTGAACTTCACAGCCGGTCCCCAGCCCGCTTCTGTTTTTGACACATTCAATAAATCAGCTCAGCAAAGGTGCAGGCCCAGGAAGATTCACTGGAGCTCAGTGACAGCTTTGCTGTTCAGAGCCTACAAATCACCCAGGGAGCCTTGTTACCTGCCCGTCAGTGCCACTCAGAGCTCGGCAGCAAGCGGTGCCTCTTGCCCTACCTGGTTAGCACAAGGAAGATCCTCTTGCCCCTTCTGCTAGAGAATGGCAATCTGTTCCCATGTCAACGGCTGTAGGGAAAGGGAATGTCATGAAGCCATGGCTGCAGCACGGCTATTTGAAAACAGGACAGTCAAGCAGTGGGTCCTATATAGCCTAGATTTCCCAGGGCATCCAGGCCCCAGCCCCAGCTGTTCTCCTCTTGCTTCATGTCCCGTGTGATGTGCCCACTACAGAAGAGACAGGAGATACTGTGACCAAGTTACAGTTGCCCACAGCGCTCAATCAACAGCCTGCTCTCAAACTAAGCAAGAGCAGAATTTATCTCTGGCTCTGCACAAAACCTGTGTGAGTGTTACAAGCATTGAAAGTCTGAACCCTGCAACAAATTTGGCTGAAAATGGCCAATGCATTTAGGAGTTATTAGGAGGGACAGTCTGTGTGCTCTGTTAAGCTTTGTTTCCTGAGGAATCCAGGCTAAAATATTGCTCAGATCTCTCAGGGCAGTTATGCCCAAGTGCACACACTACTTTAAATCAGGAAGCATGAAAGCAAATTAAGGTTTTAAATCACCGTAAGTCAATTACCAAGTGGCTACTGCAACCTGTTATCTTTGCTGAACTACTGTGTAGGCACGAACGTCTAAATCAGTGCTGTTTAACCCAAAGGTCTCGAAACATGCCTTGTTCAGTGCTGCTGAATCTCACCGCTCTGCAGTCATCTTGCTTTCAAATGGCTGTAGGAACAATAAAACAAAAATAAAATCCTCTCTCTGTGGGGAAAGTTCAAGCATTCTTACAGCTCTTAACCATCCTCAGTCACCCAAGTGGTAGACTCAGCCTGACTCAATTTTAAGTATTTCGTAAGTTGCTTCAATTCTTAGGATACTCTATGTATTTTAACTCTTCCAGCATCTGCAATTCAGAATAGCTTCAAAATATCTTTGCCACCTTTCATCCCAGCTGCTTTCGTAACAGGAACTATCAATTTCTTACTTGAAAACCAGCTATCACTGGTCTGAACTGGGCTACTAGCCTAAATGTGTTTCAGGTTCTATCCAGTCCAGAGTTATAATGAAGTGAGGGTGGAAGTGTGATTACTTATAATCTGGTTATGAGGCAGTTGAATTTCACAAGGCAGATGAGACTTCAAATTTCTGCTTTCGTAACCCCAGATAGAGGAGGGTGGCTTTGGGCTTTTCTGATCTACAGTGAAACATTGTTCCTATAACTAGAAAATTCTCATTTTAGTTCCTAAAGGGAAGAATCCATCCAAAAATGAATATTGTCAGCAGTAAAATAGATAACTTTTGGGAGCAGGATAGCACATGCTATAAAAAACACAACCCCACAAACACAATTTTCCCCTATAGACTGATAATGACTCATTTCAGTGTCGAAAACATAATTGAATTGCTCCTTGCAGCAATTAGGAGAGTCTGTCGATGTGCAACTACTTAATTGTGTTTTGATACTGCGGACTCTCTGTGGCAAGCTGAAAGCTCCATTTTGAGAGTGAAATTAGTTGGTCTTTCCTGCTTATTTTTTCCTAAACTCCAGAATTCACAGAGGAGGGGAAACTGATGGAGGTTTCAGGGACTACAGGTTTGGTTCTTTCTCAGCTGGCTAACGTGGTCAGTGCCCCAGTGGCTTGTTAAACCTTTGGCATTTCACAGTGCTGAACCATGATTGTTCCCTGTCCATTCAAGGTGAGGATGGTTAGCAAAGGGTTGAACTGCTTATGCTAATCCATTTGTTGTGTCTGAAGGGGATTAAGGTCACATACACTTCTTTGGTGTAACTCAGGCAGCTTAAGAGAAGGGGAAGTGATATATATCTGGGCAGAAGGCAGCATCGGAAGATGACCTGTGCTCAGCATCTGGGTCAAAGTGAACAGGATGGCTAGAGAAGAAATAAAAATATTTTCTTCAGTGCATCCCTAGCACTCAAATGGACAGGCACCCTCAATAGGGCTCGCTCCCCATGGAAGCTGGTGCGTGTGTCTGGCTTTGATGACTTCAGCAGAAAAACAAGTGCTAACAAGGCCAGATGTTAAAATAGCAAGGCCAGAATTCACCTTGTTAGAGTGGCCTGGAGTTGCCTCTCCAGTTCAGGCAGATTTCTCTTTAACGGTGTTTTTTCATGTGCTCATCCCAAGAGAGAAAGAAAGAAAAAAGGTTGTTTGTTTCTCTACTAAGGGAAGTCTCAGAAATAATCAAAGCGACTGCTGGATGGTGTGAGGTACCCAGGGAAAGCAAGCTGTGCCCAGGAACATCAGGATTCCTTGTTAAAGGATTGTG
>NW_010414357.1:108626-111242 GCF_000710305.1 Buceros rhinoceros silvestris
GTAGGGAAAAGCCAGCACGTCTCTTTGCTGCTCTGGCTGCCTGCCATGTTTCTAAGCACGAGCCAGCTCTGTCTGGGCAGCTGGATCTGCTTGAGGACTCTGCCAATGACAAGGCAGCCAACTTGTGAGAGGGAGAGGTGGTCAAGCTGTCAGAAACCATCTCTTACTTGGAGCTATTATGAAGAAGATGCAAAATCAGAACCATCTTCTTCACTCTGGCCAAGGCCAGCACCCTGGGCAAAGAGGCGTCTCTACCTGGCTGCCAGCCTTTGTGATTTCCTATGGGCAGCTGGTTGCAGGGTTTTGATACTAGAATCTGGTGTTTTGGGAAGGCTTCAGTTTTTTATTGAATTTTATCTAGCTTGCTACTTCAGAGCAGCAAAATAATTCTTTTATCTGAGTCCTATTGTTAGCCAGCTGCCGTAGTCTCAGGCAGCAGTTATGTTAGGACAGTCAACCTGCGGTGTCTCAGTTGAGTGCATTACAAAACCATCAACTGATTTGTTTCAGCTGCTGAAACATCCCAGAGGACAAGCTGTGCTCTCCAAACCAGCAGATTTGGAGCTAGATCAGTGTCTTCAAAGCCCAAAGACAGTTCAGATCCAGGGCTGCTCGTCTAGGCTGTCCAGGCCTGAATGATTCATGGCAGGACCTAGGATGCGTCTCTGAAACTTCTGCTATCAGCAAAGATGAGTCAACCTGGTCATTTTTACAGCCGGTATCTTGTTTGAGTCATGAGTTAGCCCAGTGTGTTAATAAAATACTGAGTTTCATGTATTAGGATATACTGTTATTTTCGCAGGAATTGTTTTTGCTAAAAAAAAAAAAAGGCAATTCTAGCCAAAATGAGACTTGTCTGGTCTTGGCTGATTAGCATTGATAAGTGGATTTGGAGAATTGAGAGAAGTTATGAATTTCTACTGGTTGGTAACTTCATATTCATTATGAAAGTCAGGCAGGAGTTTCAATCATGCTGCTCGGCACTTGGAAACTGGTTAGCTCAGCTCCAGACAATGTGGGAACAGCCACAAGTGCCAGAAAATGTGCCTGTGATGCCACCGGGGAGAGAGGCTGGTCGCAGTGCTGGTAGTAAGTGCTGGGAGGCTGATAAGCCCATAAAATATCTCAAAGGAAGTCAAAAGAGGTATCCCTCTCCCTTGTAATGGGTGAAAAGAGAAGGAAGACAGTCCAGCTGGGTCACCACAGAAGGCAGATGGCAATGTTTGAAGGATGTGTTTTGGGGAACCTAAGAGCTGCCAGGTGCTGATTAAAGCTGCCGGAGCTGCCTTTCAGCTGTGGCAAAGCTGTTAGTGACGGCTGCAGCCAAGGACTGTGTGATGGAGGGCTCTGGGTTCACCGGAGTTGTTGGGTGTCAGCATGTCGGTTGGGTGCTCGCTCATGTGTGCATGGATGGACTGGCACGCTCCCTGGGTATTTGTGTTACATGTCGTCATGTGTGTCACACTTCAGCCGGGGCTCTCGGTGCCTCTTGGGAGGTGTCGGGGGCTGTGCTGCTCCTCTGGCTGCATAAATTGGATTTCTGAATGAATCGCTATCTGAATGTATTTCCTCACAACCAAAGGGACTGATAAGCTACTCAGGTTTTCTGCAAAATGAGGAAAAAAACCCAAAACCATCATAAAAGAGAATAGGTATTTCCCATAGATGTATTTTGTTTTCCTCGCTGTGCTGTAGAGATTAATAACACAATGTGTCTGAGCAAGGGAAGCAGCTGAGAACTCTCTCTCCTTCCTGATCTGAAGAAAAAAGCCAAACAAAGCAAAATCCCCAAAGGTTGTGGGTTCTTTGCTTTCCTCTCTTTCTTAAAGAAAACAACAGCCAAACCCCCAAAACACCGAAGTAATTTATTTTGCAAATGTTCCAATTCACCATTTGGGAATGAACATCTGAAATGGCTTGGTCTTAATGTGATAAAATAAGTCCTGCTGGCATTTAAGGAATTTTCTTTAGCTGAAGCTATTCCTGTCACACCCCTGAAGAGCATCTGCTCCTGCACCAGGGGAAACTGGGAGCAGAGTTAGAAAGAAACTATTTACCTGCATAAAAAGACTTCCTCTAGATTCATCTGATCTAATTCTAGTCCTTCGTATCTTCTGGCTCTACTTCTCATGGTAAATATTCTACTGGCGAAACTGGAGGAAAAAAAAGGAAATTTTTTTTTCATGGTATGAATGTGTGTTTCAGATTGTACATTTCAAACCGTTGTCCCCCTCCTTTAAAGGAGCCAAACTTTGTTTCAAAGACCTGAAGCAAAGCATGACATTTTATTCCTGAAATGGTTGGTGGTCCATTTTCAGACTGTCAGTGAACCACATGCTGGGATGTTCAAGGAGTGCTAAGAGCTATTCAACACCACAGATAGGGAAACTGAGGCACGGACTGGCTTCCCCTCCCCAAAGTTTTATGGCAGAGCTGGAAGTGGTTCCCTTTGGCATAGCTGCTGGACCCCTAAGCCCTTCCCTTTGCAATTACAACGGAGACCAGATACTGCCTTTTACATGTTCTGTTAAGGCAAGAGTCCAAAATCTCTGGCAATTGCCCCAATTAAAAAAAAATAAAGGAAAAAAATAAGCAAAGCTTCTGGGGAAGCAGGAA
>NW_010414357.1:111329-138665 GCF_000710305.1 Buceros rhinoceros silvestris
TCAGCAGGTCTGACCTGTGTCTCGGAGTCTTGCCTGTAGTGATCTTGGTCCTTGCCCAGGTGTGCGGGTTTGGGCAGGAAGACCCTGTTACAGCGGTGGGACACTGATTCCTTTTGCATTGCCGAATCCCTGGTGGCGTGGCTTAATTGAATGGACATATTTCATTAAACAAAGCCTTTGCCATCTGTTCTGTCCCAATTAGAAATGCAGAAACGAACATATTTCTCAATTACAATGGTAGATCTTGGTCCTTGCCCAGGTGTGCGGGTTTGGGCAGGAAGACCCTGTTACAGCGGTGGGACACTGATTCCTTTTGCATTGCCGAATCCCTGGTGGCGTGGCTTAATTGAATGGACATATTTCATTAAACAAAGCCTTTGCCATCTGTTCTGTCCCAATTAGAAATGCAGAAACGAACATATTTCTCAATTACAATGGTAGGGAAGCAGGGGAAGATATCAGTGGTTTAAAACCCTGTCAAGATTTTGTGTAGGACAGCCTCACAGCTGGGAAGTTTAGTTCCCTTCTTCCAGACCACTCATTTCCCTCTCCGAAACAGCAGTTTGACGGGGCTAAGAGATAGGAACTTCTGCAGAGAGTTGTCCCTCGGTGTTGTCACTCAGCACAGGAAGGGGAAGCAAAGGCTGTTTGCTCTGCTTGTGCCTGGGACCAAGGCAACGGGAAAGAGCTCCCTGTGAGCTGTTATGTTGTTTTACCTTCCTGGTGACAGAAATCCCACACTGATGCTATGCTGAGTCCCCATCTCTTCCTGAGGGAAAGCACCTCCCAGGTTGAACGGAGGTACTGAGTAAAAGATCTCATAGGTTTTTTGTTGCAGAAAATAGTGTCCTCTGAAATCGGAGAGCCAGTGGTGTAAATCACTATTTCTGGTCATGTCCTGCATGTCCAGCCAGTAGTGTCTTTAGTTACTGCTCCATCCACTTGCTTGGGATGTTGGGAATCAGCAGGCAAGAGGTGAGTGCAGAAGCAAATGCCTGCTCTTGTCCTAGGAGATGAGTTCCAAGGCAGGAGGCAGGTTTGTCCTGACCTTTAGGAGGCAGAGCTGATTTGTTTTGCTGCTGTGCTCTGTTTTTCCTTTATGCTCCCATTAATCATTTTCATTCAAATGAAACCTGCGAGCATGAAATGTGCAGAGCTCATTACATCAAGCTTGTGTGTGTGCATTTGTGTGTCTTTAAAAAAATACCGCAGCCAATTCTGTTAAATTATTAGTCCTGTATTTCTCAAATTTACTGTCACCCTCAGGTAAAACTGCTGCTGCAACTAAATAAAACCTCTGGAAATGAATTCTAGCTCCTGACAGCCCATAAGCCCTTGAGGCATTTAAATTCTGGATTTAGCAGCAGGATTATTACTTCAGTGCAGCAGTTAACCATGTCTTTAAGCAGAGTTGCCTGTAATAGTCAGTCCTGATTCCACCAGGCTTTTAGAATGGCCCCTTTTGTTATGTTCCTCTAATGCAGTGGTGGGATCAAGCACCCCACACTGCTTGAAAGACCCACTTTAGAGCTGCAGCCTGAATCACTTTGCATCTGGCTCCTGCTGCACTGTGTCTGTACCAAATTTCCCAACTAGGGCCTTCTCGGCAAAAATTCCATTGCACTTTTCTGTTTGTTTGCTGGTGGTGTTGCTTTCCTAATGGCAGTAGCACTGCGGGAGGCTTCATTTTGCTCTTGCTGCTTCCTAATGGTTTCAAACCATCTTTATTGTTGAAGCCAGCTTGTCCATCTGCGCCGGTTCAGGAGATGTTAATGGGGCCTTGCATGGCTCATCTAACAGGGCTGTGGCCGTGGAGCCAACAGTGTGCTGGGGACGGCAGGAGGGGCTGAGGAAGTTGGTGAGTCAGTTCCTGCTCCCAGATACCAGCAGGGAGATGCATGAAACCAGTCAAGGAGGTTGAAGCTGTGCGGAGTGTCAGCAAGGATGTGTCCTTTTCTTCTTCATTCATGCCAGTGCTGTACTAACAACCTAAGCTATACCCTCTGCCTCTTCTTTTGAGACTTGCATCTTGAGTTACTGTCCTTTTGCAAAGACAGTGTCAAAGCATTTTGTCTGCCGTTGCACAAGAGAGGAGGGAGCGCACCTTGGGTGACAGTGCCTGGGGCATGGAGTTATGCCTCGGGAAGGAGATCCAAGCTTGGGGAACCAGGGTCAGGACTGCTAGATGAAGGTACTGTGCTGATTTACCACTGGCAATAAATATGCCATGGGACAAATGGCAGAAAGACTTATTGGTAACACCTGAGGCCTTGGCAGGCAGCTCTAGGATCTGATGTTTAGCAGAAGGTCACTAGCAGAAAGACAGAAGACACATGTCACCATAATCTTTATTTTGTAGTGTCTCTGAAGAAGGTTTTAACTCCACATAATTTTAGTCCTGATTCAATACCCTGTATGAATACTGATAAATTAATGAGCACTTACACTCTTACAAGAGATTCTGGCCAGCTTCTGCTGATTCCACCATCAGACAGGGTTAGTCATGAGGTCTGAGCAATTCGGATATTCAAAGGTCAGGATGATCCCTTTCCCCCTCCTACCTATATCGCAGCTTTCACACATTTTAAGACTCCATCAGCCTTTGGAAGAAGAAGAAACAAGTCTGACTCTATCGGGAGCCAGCTGCATCAGTAAAGAGCCCGAACGGTTTTCTCTCGCTTGCTATTTGTGCCCAGCTCCTGATCAGTGCAGCTGCAAGACATTTATAAACAGACCTAAAATACATCCGTGCTAATTGCTGACAATGTTGCTTGAGGACCAAATCCTGAAGCAGACCAAAGTGGTGATGGTCCCTAAGTTTCTTAGAAGATGCCTGTTTCACAGCTCACACGCAATCTTGGTCGAGTCCCCAATAGAGAATCTATACTTCAGAAACTGAGCAGTGAGGAATCAAATTAGTAAAGACTGTGGGACTTGTACTAGCTCCCAGCTTGTCCCTCACCCAGGTTCCCCGAGCAGAGGATGCAGAGGCAGGGTGTTAGGGTGAGAGATAGGGCCAGCCCTTGTCCAGCTGGAGTTATGAGCATGGGCTTTGCAGCAGCCCCAGTGATGCTGCCAGCTCAGTGGGCAGCTGCAGCATCAGATGTGTCTGAGATGGAGGTGGCAGCAGCAGTGGGTGGAGTAAAGGCAGGTAATGCCAGAGGTGAGCAGGAGACTGCAGTGCTGCATCTGCTCCATTTGCCTTGGCACTCTGGAAAGGTTTATGAGCTGGAGACCAGGGCTGCCGGAGAGTCAGGCAGGATTCTGTGCAGCGTCCAGGCTAATTATGCCTGGGGATCTTGTGCTGAGTAACACTGCAGCACTGAGTCCCTGCACACAGATGTCTCTACCCCTCACTCCACTGAGCCGCGTAATGGAAAGCTGACAGTTTGTGACAATTTAGGGCAGTGCTCCGGCTGGAAGGTCAGTGTAAATTAGATGGCATGATGAGAATAGTGAGGACATAACTGATGGGCTTCGCATTTCCTAGCTAGGAGTAAACAGATTTCCAAGTACTGCAAATTCACAGCAAGTGGATAGCATTCGCTTCTCTCCCCAGAGTGCTCGTGTATCCCCAGACAGGCACTAACGCGGTATCAGAGGCCAGCCACAACCGCTTTCCAGCCCTCGTACACAGAGCAGTGCTCAGACACTCTGCTTTAGGGCACATACTGTGTCTAAGGCAAAATGTGTGTCTGCCTTAGGTGAAGGTAGATCCTGCTGTGAAGACATACAGAGCCAAAACAGTCTTGTCAACCACGGGCAGCTCAGTCCTGTCCCTCATACAGCACTGAGCACATCTGCTTTCCAGGCCTGGGGAGTGCTTCTGGAAACACATTGCTTCCTGGGACTCAGATTTTAGACATGGACATTTGACCGGATTCTGTGGAGAGTGCACAGCAGGATGCAAGGAGAATCTGTCACAGCATCAAGCTGTGCTGCCCTGGAGGAGGAGGGAAGGAAGCCCTGGCACACAGGACCTTCATGGTTGTTGGACAAGAGCTGGGCACAGCTGGCATTGTGCTCTGGGATGGGTTCAGCTTTTGCTGCTGCAGATCTGGGCTGTGATTACATTGTAGAGCTGAGAGTAATGGCTAATTAATCTGCTGAATGATGGAGATAAGGGGCAAACCTGCCCCTCCCGGGCCAAATTCCAGCCTCAAGCACTGCACGGCCCTGCTTTTTTGCAAATGCAAAATTGCATAGACCGTTAGGGTGCTCATGACTGAAAAGCTGTGAGCAGCTTTTCCCTCCTTTCCCAGCGCAGTTAAACAGAGAAACAAGATACCCTTTCCCTTTCTATTTTCCTTCCCTTCTTCCCAAGCTTAAAATCCAGATAGCTGCTACAAAACAGTGAAAAAAGTAGTTCCTGCGGTTGTATTCCTTTCAAGGAAGTGGTGTGTGTATGCATATATGTATACACGCATACACAAATGATGCATTTTAATTATCCTCATAAGTGATGAGGAATGTGCATCTGGGCATGACTGTGAGCCAGGAACAACACGTTCATTTGCTCACTGTTGCTTTATGCCTTTTGACCTTAATTTGAATCCCTCCAAGCTGGATGGTTGAATCTGTCAAGGTGGCTGTACCTTAACCTGCTGGGACCAAAAGCCTGACGCAGGGAAACTCTGTGCCATCCGTCTCTGCCTGTGGCCTCGTGTTACCTGATATTCTCCCAACGCCTCCCTCATTGCCCCTACCCCCCCATGCTTCATGGATTTGCCCTGATTACTTTAAGTAGAGGCTGAGCACGTGCAGTACTGTTCCCTGCCCCTGATGGTGCAGAGCTGGAGTTCCCAGCTGCTAGACTGGCTGCTGTGGAAGGCAGGAAAATGAGAAGTGTCCCATTAATTCCACCACCATTATTTCCCTGCCATGCAGTGTGGCTGATGAGCTTGTCAGACATCAGATGATAGCAAGATAAAAGGTCAGTTATTGCTAACAATGGCCAAGGAGCTTGATCTAAGTAGCATGACCATGCTATTGCAGAGGGGCTCTGACTCCATCTGTTCCTTTGCATAGCTTTGCTGCAAAACTTTTCCGTCCTAGAGCCCATTTCCTGCAGATCTTTGCAGCCTAATCTGCAAAATGATCCCACTGTTTTAGCCAGCATCATTTCAGCAGTTAGTCACAGTCAGGCTCTGCAGGATGCTTTTTGCTAGGTGGACAAGGAGAAGATGAAGAGGGATTGGGATGAGGGAGTGTGTCTGTTTGCGAGGTATGAGCAGATGGTTGCATTCTGAACCCCATTTCTAAGGGGCGTCTATGCAGGATTTTTATAAACAGCTCCCCACAAGTGCTCCCAGTGCCTGAAGGCAACCAGAGACTCTAGGACTGCGTTAGGGAGTTTGTGAGCCTGTGTTTACAGAGGCCTGATGCGATGGAGGGTGATTGCACCAGCAACATCACCATATCATCTGGCTGTAATATCCACGTTAATAACTGTGAAATCAACCTTAGCCTCTGCTCTGTGTTTGCCCTCACAGTCTGGTGTCTTCAGCCTTGCCTAAGCTCAGCTCTTCTCTGCATCTGCTCTTCCTTTGTCTCCCTCTTCTCTTGCTCTCCTGTCCCTCTCTCCAGAGCAGGGCTATAGGTAGCACATCCTCCTTGCTGATGGGGAGGGAGAAGAGCTGGGTGTTGTGTCCCAGCCCTCCTTGCTCTGCATAGATGCTTTTCATTCTTGGCTGGATTTAGAAGGCCCCAAACCAGAACATGACCCTATCCAAGGGAAGAAAATCCTGGGGTTTACCACTACTCACCCTAAGAAGAGATTCTCCAAAGTCCCATACAACTTTCCAACTGGCCGTGGTTTACTCTTTCTGCAGCCTGGTGCTGCCATGGGGATAATACCTTGCAGCATCCTCTCTCCCTCCCCGTAGCACTGGCTGCAAAGCCTCGGCAGGGATGGCTTTCTCAGGCTAGACGGACCCTGTCATTTTTCCCGCTGTTTCCAAGCAGCGCTTCAGTGCCAACCTTGCCACACTGCGTCAGAACAAAAGCACGGTGGCTCTTCTTGCTCCCTTGTTATTTATTTATTTTGAGTAAAGTGGCGGAGAGCCTGGCAGTACGCGGCTTCCTCCTCAGGAGGCAGGGTTAGCAGAAGTTCTGCTCAGATGGTTCATCAGGCAGATGGCTGGAGGTAACCCCCAGAGCAATGCTGACTAAAGACGGCAAACTGCGCTGGGATGTGGCCAAGTGGAGGTCTGTGAGGGAAAGCAGAGAGCAGCACCGACCTCGTCTGCAGCGTGTACCCCAGCAGATTCCTGCCTTACTAGCCGTGTGGTCCACAGCAGCACTGGGGAGGGATGCAGGAACCATCTGGCCAGCGTTGCTGCCCTCCTTGGCAGGAGGAGGTCTGGGAGGAGTGGTTGGTAGTGTCCTGGTAGACAGGAGCTGCTGCCAGGAAAAACCACGAATGTCTCAATGCTGGGAAAGGAGTGAATCATAGGATGAAAATCATGTGGTGCTTCCCTCTGGGAGCTGGAAGTTGGAGGGTGGCTGCATCACAGTGAAAATTATCTAGAACTGAGGGTTGGGTGTTTTAGGGTTTGATTTTTTTTCTTTTTAGTTGATTTGTGGTTAATGCAGCTGCTTTTATGAAGTTCCTCAGCTTTTACTTTACCTTCTACATCCACATGCTGCAATACAGCTGTGACTATAGTCTAACAAATCTTACCCTTATCCACTTTGTCTTGTGGTGGTTTCATAAGAATTGTAAAAAACCACAGTACCAGCAAAGCTAGACAGAGAAGGTTATTCTGCAGTAAACAGGATTACCAATTGCTCAGGATCCCAGTCCCTGCTAACATTGCATCTGTTTGAAGCACATTTTTTAGTGAAAAAGATGGCTCTGCATGATGCATGAAAAGTCTCATTTCCATCAGTGCACCTGGCCAAAAAAATCTGGAGTTTGAACAGGTTGGGAGCTCACTTGAAGTTATCACTCGTTATTTGAAAGGTCTTCTTTTTCTTTTCTTAAAAGGGCTTGTGACTATCTTTTTTGGAAAAGACACAGGGTAAGGGCTGGGGGAAGTACAGTGGTTGAAAATACCTAAGTGAGCTATAGGAAAACACGATTTATGAAAGGAAAAATAACTATCCTAGTTGGTGCATTAACTCATGCCATGACTTTTTCATGGCAGTATTATAGGCTAATTAGTACCCGTGCTGTCCTTGTGCCTACCAGAGTTATTCACGAGGGATCATGGTCCCATAAAGACAATCCTTCTATAAGTGGTTTTTTGCTCTTATCACCAGAAAAAGTCAGACACTACGGGACCAGAAATAGAAATACTTTCAAGTGACACAAAACCCGCTCACTATTGAGATTCTGATTGGGTGCTTAGAGAAGATTTATGCTCTCTTGTATTTTCCTATACATCGGCTTTCTCAACCTCCTTTAGAACTGAATTCAGATACTGAGTGCAGCAAAGTGTTTCCCTCTGAGGCCCTACTTGCACTCCTAGCTCTCCTGCGTTAGAGGTAACAGCCAGAATGGCAATGATCTGCCTCCCTTTGAGCATCGCCGGGTGCGTGGTGGTAAAATCAGGTTAATGTTGCATGGGCCTCTCAGCCCGCGCTAGCTGAACACAGCAAATATCAAAGGCAATGGAATGTTCCTCCTTAGTACAGAGAGGGCAAAAAGGCAGGATGACCTTTTCTCTGTAGGAGTGAATGGAAATGGAAGTGTCTGTGTAGCTCAGAACTGCCCTGTTCTCTGGAACTAATGGGGTGGACGGGACATCACAGCAGAAAATCTTAGTTTCTACTGGAGATTCCAGACCTGATAGTGTTCTCCACCATGCTCTCAGAGGGATCTCTGCCCTGTTGCCCAGCAGGCCTGGTTCCCAGAGGGCTTTGCAGCTTCAACAGGGTTTCTCACATAAAAAAAGGGGGCACTGCTACCTTGGATCACATATCTTTGAGAGAATTTGTAGCAACCCACACAGATAATTAAGGCAATTGTGTTTGAAAGTTCCTGTGATGAAATTTCTGTGATCAGTGTCAGAAGAATAAGTAAGCACAGTCCAGAGGACAGCTGTGCATCCTCATGAACCCTCTACTAGCTGGGACACTAGTGGGTGAGTCTGGACAATCACCTGCCTCTGATTCCCTGGGTCTCCCCTGTCCAGGGCAGGGATGAAGCTCACCTTGCAGCATGCCAGTGCCCCCAGACACGTTTGCGCTCTGCCTTTGCCAGGAACTGGGATGCAGCACCAGGCGTGTGATGGTGTGATTTCTGGACTAGAGCTAACTCATATTTAGCCAGGGTGTGAATATGAAATGACTCTGCAGAGAGGTGGTAAAAAAACCCTCAGTTTGCCATTGAACCTGCTAGACTTCAGGCTGGGGCAAAAAGTCTTAAATGCTAAAGATATTTGTTAGCCTGTTTTCCTTGGGACAGTAGAGACACTTCTGAAAAGAAAAAATATCACAGGGAAGTTAATTTAATCTTTTGACTACTGAAGTCTGCTTCATAGAAGATCTCTAAGGACAAAGAATCCGTAAGATTTATAAAAATTACTAGCAAAATTTGCCTTTCACTGTGCTTTCCCCGGGAAGGAATGCTTTCCAGCTTGACAGAGACCATAGCTGCATCTTCTTTTGAATCTTGAAAAGCAGGTCACAGGCAAGACTAAAGGAAATAGGAACCACTTGATTCCTGGAGAGAAGCCCAATTGCTTCATTAAAGAAGAGTTGTCACATGCTTGTTTCTTAAATCCCGCTAAATACCTGCTTAGCAGCATTATTGACAGGCTTTTCTCATGAACATTGAGCTGTTAAGCTGCTCCTAGTTTACAGCAAGAGGTTAAAGGATTTCTCAAAGCTCCCAATGAAAGCCTTACTAACTGGATTAACTGCTAACATGGATTTAAGCTTTGAGTCAGATTAACCCCCATTGCTCAAAGTAGATTCTTCTTGTTCATCTTTTCTTTCCTTTTTCTTCTCTTTTTCCTCCCAGCTTATTCCTTTTTATTTGTCAGAAATAAGGCGGAAAAATAAGCCTCTGTGCTTGTGTTTGTCAGTGGGACACGGTCACTCAGGGGCCTGGGAGGGAGGAGGCTGCAGGGATGTGACCTGGGTGTGAAGCAGCAGCGGAGGCTCAGTCCAACCCCTTCAGATGTGACTGTTTCTTCAGTACGTTCAGAAAACGGGGGTAGCTGTGCTAACGATAAGGAGAGTTATTACTTGTTCTGCACTTTTGGCTTCTGCTTGCCTTTGCTGTTCCCGTCCTTAGGTTTCCTCAGCAGCGTGAGAGCCGTGAACTCTTTCATAAAGTGATTTGACTATTTACACACCCGGCTGGGCAGTTAGCAGAGAAAGCAGCTCAAACAGGGTAACCCATGGTCTTCGTAGCATGAAAGCCCTGAAGTTAATCTAACTGAGGTTGTAAGTTAAACGTGTATTACTTCAGTGTCTTAGGAGACTTAAGCACCATCTTTTCTCATGCTTCTGGCTGGTTGTTTCTGGTGTTGCCCTTTTTTCTGAGCTAGTGCATGGATTTGTAAGCAGGCCCACAGTCAGACTATCCACTGTCCAATTTAGAGGCATTTCCCTCTCCCCTCTGTGTAGTAACATGCCTGTCCACAGCAGCCTCGGTCCCTGATGAAGGTGAATTGGGCAGCCCCACTCACTCATTGCATTGGTCCTGCTGGAGCCGGTCTCTCAAAGTGAGGATCTGCTCTGGCCCGCTTCACAGGACCTGCAGTGCAAGAATCTGTTAGCAAATGCTGAAGGATGGCAGGGGAAAGCAAACAGAGATGTAGGCTGGAAGGAGCCAGGGCACAGCAATGTGGTTGCTCTTGCATGACCAAACTGGCATATGAGTTGATTTCCAGCCCAGAAAAGAGATCAAGGAACTGAGCCAACACTTCTTCTGTTTCTCTGTCATCTGCTCACTGCACAGTTCAGACCTCTCAATTACCTTTTTTCCCAGCGTATGACAAGTGATGCAACGGCCACGTGATGGTTAGTACACCAGGGTCATGACACTGTCTGGCCCACGCAAGGAGTCGCGGCACTTGGCTGCTCTGGGGAGTGACTCTTGTGACGGGGTCACTCAGATCCCCCTCAGGGTGGTGGCGTGTCCCCAAGGATGGAGCACTCTCTCTCATTTAGCTCTCTCTGTCTGCTGTGCTGACTCAGATCTAAGTCCAGCTGGCCCAGGACCATGTTGCTAAACACAGACTGAAATTCCTGCACATTGTTTCTACCATTTAATATCACCTTTGGACATGTCCAGTGCCTGGCAGCCCCGGGTGCAGCTGGGTCTCACAGCATCACCAGGTTTCTGGGCTTTTCTAGCAGTGCTGTTTCTAAGCTGGCTGTCTGATGATCCCAGTGGGTACTCAGGAGGTCTAGCATTCCCTCTGCCTTTCTCTGAGCCTCTTGGGGTTTTATGCACATCTGTTCTGCTTAGTGGCCATCCCCCCCTCTCAAACTGTTCAGTCTTCTCCTTTAAAAACCATCAGCAGGACCTAGATGACCCTGCTTTTATCATTTCCCTTGAACACTGATCAGCTCTCCCTTGCACTTTTTAATCTCCTGTGTTTTGAGTCCCTCCCAGCTGCCTTTATCCCCATCTAATCCATTTTACCTGAATTGCGAACCACTTCTGGTTTCCCCTCCACCTTCCTCCCCTTCCCCAGCCCGCCCCCCACCTTAATCTCCCGTCTCATGGTCTCCCCTTCTCCCCGGAGAGCAGATCTGCCTCTTTTCTCCAGCACATCAGGCTTCTCTGCTTTCTCCCTGGTCTGCACCAAACCTCCCCCAGCTGCTCAACATCAGCTTGTTCCTGTCTCATGACTGCCAGGAGACTCTCTCACAGATTTCCTTTACTAATTTCTTCCCACACCTCACTACGTATCCCTTGAAGGAAACCGGGTCACTCATTTTGTGCTTTCCATCAGCAAATGCCTGTATCTTCAAGGCAGTCTCTCCAGGTGTGTGACACAGCTAACACTGTCACCCAGAGGCGATGGTTCTCTGCCAGAGCTCTGACAAAGGTTTCAGGTGGTGGCATTGCCTGTCTGCTCTCTGGCAGGTCTTGTTCTCCACACGTGCAATGACCCCCGGAAACCTTGCAGGCTTGGACAGAGCCACATTTCTCTCTCTGCAGTGCTGGTGGAATTAGATGTGCACTTGGGAGCCATCCATATCCTGCATCCCTGCTTTGGGCATCGGAATGGTTATTTGTGGAATTCCTTATGGTTTGACACTTGGCATTTTACAGCATGGGCCTGTCATATCCCTTTTATATCAGATGATAAAAATAATGTTTCCTAGCACTACGGCCTGCAGTAAGACTGGCCAAAGTAAAGGGAGAAGGGGAAAAATAAAAAGAAAATCTGTCAAATAAAAAGGCTGGAAGGAAGTGGGCTGGTTATGGGGCGTGAGGGAAGGTCACCCCTGTGATTTAGTGAGGTGATTGGAAAAGGTTATTGGTAGATGATCGGAAATGTGGCAAGATACTGCTATAGGTCTTAACTGAGCACTTTCCTCTTGGGCTACAAATTCACCAGCCCTGTGGCAGGTCTAAGAGGAGTTGTAACGTGGATCTTCCTTTTTGTTCTTACAGATACTCTAGAGCTCTTCTGAGCTATGTGCAAGTTGAAAGAACCTTGCCTTTCCCCAGCTTATTCTCTCTCTTCCTTTAATTCCCCCTGAGCCAAGGGAAACAAAACTTTTGATGCGTTGACAAGACTTTGCTTCCCACTGCCTGACATTCAAATGCCCCTTTGCTGAAAACGCATGGGCTCTGTCTGGGGAAGAGCCCTGCCTTCAACGGCACAGCAGTCGCGAGGCCCCCTGCCCTCCCTGATCTTCTTAAGGGGCTGTTTTTGAAGCCACTCCTCATAGCAACTGTGGCATAAAAGCACTTGAGTGTGACTAAGTATTGGTCTTGATGGATTTCCTAGGTCTAATCTCAGGCACGTTATCCCAGTGTTAGCATTACAAGAAGAATGATGAATTTTAATAGCAAATCAGAGACTTCCCGTGGTTACCTTCCTTCTCTGAGAGAGGCATCAGGCAGAGCGACCAGCTGGGAGATCTGAAATGGGCTGTGGTCATCTCCCCACCTTTGCAGACAGCACAGGGTTATGAGTCAGGTACTTGCTTGCATAAGCAGGCATTGCATTTGAGATCTCAGCTGCTAAGCCTGGTCTCTCTCTGCCTTACGTCCCAGTGGGTTTGTTATGGGACAGTGTTTTGGCAACCCTGCCTGTAAATAACAGAAGCAGCTTCTACCGAAGATTAATTCTCTCCTACCAGCCAGACAGAAACACAGATGACATGGCATGTCAATGCTGTTGGGATTTTTATCATGCCACCTTCTGCTGCTGGGAGACCCATCACACTCCCAGGACACCATTGTGTCCGTGGGAAGTAACCTAATAATTTTCTCCTTGGAACAGGACTTACTGGCTTGTGGAGCCAATTTCCTTGTAGTCTGCACCTCGAACGCTGAGTTGCATGAGTGGTTTTTATCAGTAAAGTGTGCAATTTGTGATATTTCATAGTTAAAAAGTGTCTGCCAGGTGTTATCGGTTTGGAGTTTGGCATGTAATGGCCAGGGTAGCAAGCGCTAATAGATGGTTCTCTCTGACCATTTTCAATAGTCACCTTGCCTACTTCTTGCTGGCACATTCCTAGGAGCCTTGTCAATGAATTAATCTCTGCACAGAGGGAACAGCTGAACACAGGTTCCTCTTGTTGTCTCTGGCAAACAGGGGAGATGAAGAACCTGCAGGCAGGCAGGGAGGGGTCTGCAGGAGGAGTCCCTGCTTCAGGGTTGGCCAAAATTATGCATATACACAGTTGTTACGGTAATTAATGAGCTGGCACATTCCTAGGAGCCTTGTCAATGAATTAATCTCTGCACAGAGGGAACAGCTGAACACAGGTTCCTCTTGTTGTCTCTGGCAAACAGGGGAGATGAAGAACCTGCAGGCAGGCAGGGAGGGGTCTGCAGGAGGAGTCCCTGCTTCAGGGTTGGCCAAAATTATGCATATTGCATATGTGTTGTATACATCTGTTTTTATCCTCTTGAGCTTTCACGCATCTGATTAGCATTTCTGAGGTGGATACTTTGCCTGGTGAGGGAGAGCAGTTCATTGTTGACTTGATGTTACAGGAGCAGTGAAGTTCATATCCATCAGTCACATGAAGGCATCTATGTGGATTTTTTCAAGTAAGTGAAGAAAGGTGGGATGTATAAAGATGATCAACCCGAGAATTTTGTTCTTGATAAATTTGGTTGTACTCTGGGGCAGAGGTTGGAATTGAAATAATGAGGGAAAACAGTACCTCCCTGCAGCGCTCCAGATGTGCTTTATCACCACTGGAGGAAAGATGTCCATAAAGGTAGTGAAGGAACGTGACCTTCCTCCTCCCAAGCTCAGCAGATTGTAGGGAGCCCTGTGGCCTTGCACTGCCATCCTTCTCTTCTGTTTCTCATTATGCTCAGAGACTCAGCAAACTTGAAAGGACCTCTCCAGGCAGCTCCTGACTAACTCTCCCCAAAGACCAAGGTCAAAGCTGACCTTGTGCTGCTCCCATTTTGCAGTTTTTTTCTAAACTTTGGTCAAATCCCTCAATGAGTTATCACTAAGGGATGAGTGGTGGTCTCTGAAGATGTTTCCAGAGTGAATAAAGCAGAAAACATGAATGTGAAGAAATTAGGGTTAAAACTAGAGCTCTGCCTTGAGACTTCATTTGGGACTGAGTTTTTGTTGCCTTCCTTGAGCTGTCTCTTGGTAAGAGCATCTGTGGATCATTATAAGTGTTGTTAAATGTTCAGGAGTCTTTCCTGAAAAAGAGGAGAAATCTCTCCTCCTCCAGTGTGAATCTCCTAGAGAAGGTTTTGCACTTCTACAGTAGAGGTGGAAATGAGTCGATAACGTGGGTTGGGGCAAGCTCAGGATTTGATACTACTTTGTGGCAAACTTTTTTCAATCCAGTACTTGAAAAGCTCTCAGAAAAGGGAAAGCAACATCTTCTGAGAGGAAACCAGCTCTGTATTGAGGTGTGTTTTGGTCCTACATGGCTAAATAAGAGCTAACGAATTCAAATCTTAGCAGATGTTAAGTCTTGATGTAACCCTGACACAGCCAGCATTGGTTGTGAATCACCTGGGCAGATGGATACTTAAATTTTAGGTTTAGGAACTGTTCCTTGATTTCGACAGACTACTAGGCTAATAACCCAGTTATACAGTCAATGTTGTGTTAGAAGTCCCAGGGCTGCTGGGATTGATCCCAGTATTGGCCTAAAGTAACTCATGTCTCCGCTAGGAAAGAAAATGGTGTATCTGCTTGAGGGACAAGGTGATCTGTGAGAGTTAAGAAACGGATGTTTTCTTAGAGTGTCTAGGAGTGAGACATGGAATTTATCATTTGGTTTAGTATTTACTTACTCTTTCCTCTCTAGTTGCTAATCCCAACCAGCCATGGGGAAAAAATTTTGAAGCTATGACATACATCTGCTTGTTTGATCGTCCAAGAGATTGGAAAATGGTATAAACCAAGCTAAGGAGGGGACTTAGGTAAGGACAGGATGAAAACTGGCTACAGTTCTGCACTGGAGCCACTGACTAAAGATCTCAGGAGACAAGTTTGATTATTGACTGCCTGTGGGATACAGGCTCTGCCCAGGACTGTGTGTGTTTCACTTTCGTTGTCACCAGAGACATCTCAGTGATGAAAACAACAGGAAAGTAGCATGACTGTTTTTTATAAAAAAATATATTTTCCGTTTTGGTTGTAAAGGGAATTCCCCAGACCTTTACCTTTCTAAAATCATCCAGGTGCATCAGAGCATTTCCAAGGCAATTTGTTGTCATTTCAAGAACTGACTGCCTGTAGTAACGGAAAGGACAGCGCAATTGGGTGCTAACCTTTTGATGTACGTCTCTGTCTGACCCACCTCCAACCCACAGTGACAGAAGGACTATCACAGTGATTCTTCAGCTTCACTGGATTAGACTGAGCTGGATTCTGCACTGATATTTCAGTTGTACATCTGTTAATGTAGAACTAGACAAAAACGTCAGCTGGAGGAACACATGAATACTGTACTTACACCTAAGGACATTATTATGGTCAGTGATGCAGCTAACACACACATGTCCAGTTCAGCATGGATACAGTGACTGTCTTGCTCTGTTGAACTGCTGAACTATTTTTGGTTCATATAAGTGCTTCAACTCTGCAACGATAAACATGCCAGAAATTTCTACAGGGAGCTGGAACATTTACCAACCTCTGCCTTGATATTGTAGGATCCCTAGAGATTTATGACAAATTGATCTCACTTGTGACCCCTAAGAAAGAGGCTGATACACCCCAGTTCAGTGACTGAATGAAGTCCCTCTAACGTTTTTGCTTCTGTCTGGGAGTATTCACAGCACAGGCTGTTAGGCAGCTGATTGAGATGGTGAAGCTGGTCAATGCCAAGAGAGAGGCTCCCTCTGTAGTCCTGAGTGCGAGTGGTGTTTCCAGAGGAAAACTCTCAGCTCAGAGGTAGCACAGCTCTTCCAACTTAAACTTTCAACAAAGATCTGTTGCATGGCGGTGAGTTAGCAAACTAAGCTTCATCCTCATGAAGAGAGGAAGGGAACTTGCCCAGAAAAAGCTTTATGGGCCAATAAACCAAAAATGTTCTGGCACCCTTCATGCTGGAAATCCCACGGTGCGCCCCTTGTGTTAAATTGTCTTTTTAGGTTACAGGAGGCTATAGTCAGTTGCTTCAGTTGCATCACACAGCACAGAGTTCCAGTGGTTATTATTACTTAAACACTTGGAATTGTTTTCTTTATGAGTCTTCTAAGCAGTTTCTGATTTAATCCTGCAGATTGTCCCAAACCGCTTTCTCAAATGTCAGTGGAGAAGCAGAAGTGCCAAATATGGTATTTTACATTTGTGACCATGCCTGTGTGCTGTATGGTCTCATTTATCTTTCTGATTTCTATTCAATAGCCATCATCTTTGTAGCTTCTCTCCAAGGAGAAAAATCTCTATTATTCTTACAATCCTTTTTGAATTGGGTTAATTTTTTACCATTTCCTTTTGGGTTTATGACACAACTCTGATCTCAGCATTCACAAAGGAAATTATTTGTGGGTTCTCTTGCGTGCAGCACATTGGTATTTTCCTTTTCCCAGTATTTTGATGCTGGGGCAGACGTTTGAACACCACAGATGTTTTGAGCAGATGCATCAGACTGTTTGATCATGCTGAGCTGATTGAAATGACCTTTGTGTGCTCAGGCCTTCTTGTCCTCTCCAAATGTTACTGTGAGTTTAGATCCTTTCAGGCAAGCTATTCCAACCCTTGCCATTGTCTACAACAAACACTGTCTGAAGCTGGGCTGACCAAGTAGGGTCTCTTTGGTAGTCTTTCTGAAATGTCTCATGAGATCTTTCAAGTCCTGTTTAATTCTCTATTTTCCTGTAGATTTTTCTATCTCATTATTCATTCTTTTGCTTCTAGAAGTTAACAGCTATCTCCAGACCTTGGGCTGAACATAAGGCTTTTGTGGCTTTCTTTTCTCCCTCCTTGAAGGCTGACCATATGAAATCCAGACAAACTCAGTGTGGCTCTTTGTCTCCCTCAAGTGACTAGCACAAATACCAGCCTCTATGTAGTTATAACATCCTCCTGTGAATCAAAACCTAAGGTATGCTGTTCCTCTTGAAGAAGCTCATCTGTGTTTTTTTTCTCTTATTTCTCTGGAAACATAAATCTGCAGATTTTTAAAAAGAGACTTTATTACTTGCCTGTAAAAATCATGATGAGAGGATGATGGCCTCGTTCTCTTTTCTGTCATTGTTGCTTGGGTAGATAAAAGATTTGACATGGCTGCTCCAGACCCAACATTTTCCAAACTTCGCCTCTAACCCATCTTACTTCCTAGCAGTTCGAAAAATTTTGTATTTGAACATTACACCCATATCTGTAACCTCAATAGCTGCAGTGGTGAGAGCAGACCTTGCTGAACTGGGCGTGGGGGAGGTAAAGGAGGTTTGCTGCTTCCAATCCAACCCACTGTGTCCTTCTAGGGCTGTGTGGCATTGGGTCTGCTTGGCCTGGCAACTTCTGCCCAGAGCTCGTTACACGTTGTTACTAACGTTGTGCTGAGGAGATCAGAGCCAAGGTTTCTTCTGGACGCCTTAACTCAAGCTCAGGACGTAGCAGAATTTTTCTTTTGTTCCTTTGTCATATATACCATATATCCTTTAGATCTCTATACGCAGAGAGAGTTTTTCCAAAGTCACCAGACACAGCTCTCGTCAAGAGAGTGGCATGTGCATAAGCAACATGGAGGACACCTGGAAAGATGGATTCCCAGCTGACTGTCTCCATTCTCAGCAGCAATGATTAGGCAGCTCTGAGTGACAGAGTGCAATAAAATGGAGACAGCTCTGCCCTTGATGCATAATACGTGAAAGACTAGTGGGAGACATCTCTGAAAAACTGTCCTACGTTTAGACTGGATGAGTGAGCACAGCCCTTTTCTGATTTTCTCTTCACTCGGTTGCAGCAGCAGCCTAGAGCTGAGCCTTTGGTGTCTTTGCCCTTCTCTTTTCTATCTCCTTCTGCAGCTCCTAGGATGAAAAAATTAATGTGTCTTTTCTAGCATCCTAACCCCATTCTGTCATTCCCGCTGCACTCCTGTGAGATGCACGTTACACCACAATAAAGCTGGGGCACAGCCAGCATGGAAATGGTATTGGCAAAGTGGAAATGGAGGCAGAAATCTATGACTGCAGTCAGGTGGAGTTCCGAGGGATTGTACCTTAGCTAATATCACCTAGCTGTGAGCCACTGAACTCAGCTCTGTCATTCTGGGCAGGTAAATCTCTTGGTGCTGCTCAAGCATGGCTATCACAGCACTATCCCTTTTCCTTGAAAAAAGAAAAAAGTATACTTTTAATTGGAATGAATGCCAGTCACTTGTCTCATTTAAAAAGGACGCATGAGAGGCAAGTATAAAGAGAGAAAAACAGATGACTGAAAATGAAAAATATTTCATTGTGATTAATTCTTAAATATGCACATTTTTAGGTCATTAATACCCTAACTTAGACCAAATGGAGCTGACCAATCAAGGAGAAATTTTGTGTCTGGGTGACCTTGGAGCTTATAACCTTTTTGGTCCAGAGAGGCAGGGAGATGTGTACCCCACCAGGCACAAATGATTACCTCTTCCCTCCTCCATCTTCGCATCCCAGTACTTGGTCTCCAGCAGCTACCCTGCTTGCTCACTCACCCCTGTGCCACAGCTGATGCAGCCTGAATCCTAAGTCTGTTGAGATATGGCTGCAGTTTCTTAGGCTGGTGCTTTGGAAAGCCACTGATTGTTTAGGACCTCCATTTTCCCTTCCTATCCCATCTGCTGTCCCTTAAGAAGTGGGTAGGTACATTCCTCAATGCAGGACTGGCCTAGGCACAGCGCATGTCCTGACACAGGCTTGGGGGAGTTCTTAACCTTGGCTTGAACATCATGATCCTGATGTCCCTTTTTTCTACCTTCATCATCTTTGCTGAGGCTGGATGAAACACAAAGGTAAAGAAGTCCACAGATTCAGGGGCTGGAAACATGAGCAGTTAATGAGCTCCCACTGTTTCAGCTACTCTGGTGCAGTTTGGCTTATGTTCCCAGAACAGGTCAAGCCTTAGTTCTCTTCGATTTCCCCTTTCCTGCTCTGTCAGCACCATGGATCACCCCCCAAATTTCACCTCGAATGCTGCAGGTTTATGCAAGAAATGAAATTCAGAGAAGAACATGCAGCTAAAGAAGAAAAGTCTTCTCTTACTTATAGCTGTAAGTAGGATAAAAATCAGAGCAAAGAAAATACATCTTTTTCCATTTACTGCCACCCCTTTCAGAGCAGTGCTGCTCAAACGCTGGTGTACCCTTCATGCCTTTAGTATCTTCATATAAATAATTTTATCATCCCTCTTAGCCAAGGTATCCATCAGCTGCTAAAGGCATAATTTTCTGTTTATCTTCTTATAAGCTGCTGCTCCAGCGGAGCTGCAAAATTAACATTGTGCTCAGCAAAATGGTCTATGTAAAACAAGGGCAATTTATACAGAAATATCCATAATCCTTCACATTAGAATTTGGCTGTTAAAATTCTGGCACCTCTCAGAGGTCATCCTAACCTAGTTAAGTTCTGTTAAGAAAAGCTGTTATTATGGCTCAGAGCTTTTCTCCTATAATATCGTCTCCTTTGGCTTGTGTGCTTCAGGACTCACCTTTACCTCCCCTACCCTGCCGTCTGCCTCTCCTGATTTAAATTGCATTACTTTCTGTCATACATTATTGAAGATAAAGCTTAACTACCTGGACACTGTGAAAAGTACTCAATAATGGGGTTAAAGTTCCTGCAGTATTTTCTTTTCTTGTTTCTTCTTTTCCCTCTTTAGTGTTTTGACCACAACTGAAGCGTGTTGAGAGAGGCTGCTTGTAGAAAAGGTGCTGAGCTGGAACAGAACAGATGTGCATTCATTTCCCTCCTGTGACATGGTTTCCTGAGTGTCCTTGGATATATCATTTCATTTCTCTCTTCTTTTCTCTGTCAGTCTGCCTCATTCCCCTCCCCCAGCCCCTTGCTGCTTTGCACACGATAATATTTACTTTCACCATTTAGCATATCTATCTCAACGTGTTTTTTCTCCTGGAACAAATCGTATTAACCAATGTGTACACACCATTGTGAAGTGCAGGATTTCAGTCTTTGGACCTCAAATTTGATAATGCCACATAAATAAATACGTTAAACAAATACCTCTCCTTCCAGCTCATTCAGCTTTATTATCTATACACCGTTTGAAACAGAATGATGCTAAGGTTAAACTCGCTCTCTCTTGCCTGAGGCTTTGAATGAAGCAAAAAGGAGATTTCATTCCAATATTTATGTGGTAAGTCTATGACCTTAAACGGAGTCCTTTTGAGTTTACCTGGGGAGTCAGCACACAACTACATAAATATTTAGAGCCACTGGCTTCCTGGTACTTCCTTGTGCAACATTCCCTTTCATGTCCTGAACGGTGGAACCTGGATCGACAGCTGTCCAGCTTCCATGGCAGAGGTCTCGGGGTGTGTGGCAGGTCCTGGCTTCTTATAGGACAAGTTCCAAGGAAACACTTGTAGGAAAATAATGGTACTTTATCCTTCAGGACAGAGGAGGATTCCCCTAGCAGGCACGGGGAACACATCTTCCTTGCAAAGAAATGTAATCAGATGTCTTTAGAACCCTGACATGATCACTATGTAGAAAAATGCTTATGCCAGTATAAGTGGGCAATCCAAGGGTGACACAGAGTGACTGGTCAAAGAAATCTCAGGGAGTACTCCATAGGGACTTCCTGCCTTCTGGCAAGCAGAGAAAGCAAACCTTGTTTCTCCTGTGTAGGTGGCAACATGAAGTTGCAAGAAGTTCACTCTCAAGATGTGCTTAGCACAACTCGTAGTAGAGTCCACATTCCTCATAATATAGATAAAAGTGACTAAATTAAGGCTGCAGGCAACAGCACCCTTGAATGAAAAGAAATATCTTCCTCACACAGAAAGTAATTACAATCAGAGAACTCCAGAGAGCTCCTATTTCTACCACCGATATGAAGAAACTGAGAAAGATCAGTCTGTCAAACAAGCATATATTCATGCTGCAGAAATCAAAGGGCGCTGTACCTTGAATGCTGCCTTTCTCATTTAGGACCCTTCTCTGATAACAGCAGGGCTATGCCCTCCTATGTTAGATCATGAAGCTACTCCAGGATATAGAAACTTCCATACTGCAAACTTTTGCATTTGGCCATTTCAGTAGCCCAGGGCAGGGTGCTGCCTCAGCAAGCACACACCCAACCTTCACCATGCAGGTAGTTCTGGAGGTATCGCTGAAACCAATTGTATTACTGGAAGCTAGTTCATTGTTTACACATAATGTAAAATAAAGAGGCAGTGGTTCACTTGCTGCCTTGGTAGAACACCCTGCAGGTTATTCCAGGCAGCCCTTGAGAGGTTTATAAGGACTCTGCAATTTCACTGCAGGAGGCTTTGTTATAGCTGTCTTTGACCACATCCTTGGGATTTTGAGCAGGCTGGGGTCTCTTTAGTAGCTCTATAGGATCAGAGGAGAAACAGGGGAGAAAGGGCTTTAAGAGATTTCTTTATCCATTTTCCTCCCATTTTAGGGAGGCTCAGCTATCTATCTATCTATATATCACTTCTGATGAATATTCGTTCTTTAAAAGCCTCTGAGACTACCATGCTGCATGCAATCCCATCCAGTTCTCTGCTCCCCTCACTGTCAGGAAGCTTTTCCTGATGTTTGACCCTCACATCTCTTGCTGCTGCTCAAACCGTTATTTCCTGGGCTAGCCATCCTGGGCGTGGTGAACAGATAATTTCCTTTCTCTTCTCGACAGCCTTTATACCAGTGATGGCTCTCATGCTTTCTGAATTTCTGAACCTCCAGCTCCCTCATTGCTCCCTTATAGATCCTGGTCTTTGATCTCTGACGCATTTTGTCCTCTGGAAATTCCGAAGTTGTTCCACTTTTTTTTTTTTTCTTTTTTTGAGGTCCACTGCCCCAAACTGGATGAAACTGGTTTTACTGATACAGACTGAGGGAGAGAAATCTGTTACCTTCAATTAGAACTCATGACATTCCTATCATCAACAAATACTTGTAATAAGGTGATTTTAACTAAGATAGAAATTGTTGGAATATTATTTTCTTCTTATGACAATTTAGACTTATCTGATGCCTTTTAGATTATGCTATTAAGTTTTAATACAATTAGGTTCTTTCTTCAAATTGTTAAATCTCTAGGACAGCAAGAGTAAAAAAACCTTGAGTTTGAGAGGGAACTCCAAAACTTGTTCTTGTATTTGCCCATTATTGCAAGTTTCCAACTCAGTTCTCACAGCAGATAAACCCAGACCTTCTAACCTTAGGCCCTGAACTTGCTGACGAACTGGTGCAAATGGGAAGGATGTTACAAAACAGTGACCGTAATAGTGTTGAAAGGAGAAAAAGTAGGGCACTTTTGAACTCATCATAAAGGAAAATGGGAGGAAATATGGAAATTCCAAATTCACTTTTAAGTTTGTAGAAGTAGTCACATGGTAAAATTAATGAAGCGGGAAATATTCAGAATATGTTTTCACCCTAATGCACTGTGATTCAGATTTGCTACAAAACCTTTGGCGGCAATAGAGGAAAATCTGTTTTGTTATGTTTTTCTCTCAAATTTTGTTGCTCATAGCTATGAACACCTGGAAATCCCAGCAGCATCAGCAAAGTCATGCTCAAGAGAATGTAAGAGAAGTTGACTGAAGATTGTGTTGACTGGACCACAACAGCCCCGGCACATTTAACTTCAAGACGTGGTCAGCTTTGTCAGCTCCTCTGCATACTGTGAGCTGTAAGATGTACTAGCTGGCAGCTGTGCTACTTGAAGGCACGCTACCTGGAAGCAACATCTGTGCCACATGTGGTCTGGATGTTATGGTCATGCTAATTAGTCCATGATTGCCCTTCCCAGTCCCATAGATCTGCTGTTGTTTCACACCCTGCTATTCAGATGTGAGATAAAAGGCATTAAATGCAGGAGAGGTTATCTTATCTCATTGAATTTCGTTGCTTTGTGGGTTGCATTTAAATTCCGAATTTTATCTGGATTCAGCCTTGTGGGGGTTGTATTAGATCTACGAACAATGAAAAGTAGAGAGACAGGAAGAAGATCAACTTTACAGCTGAATTTGACCTAAAAGACTGAGCTAACAACATATTCTTGGTGGTTCAGGTCTTGGATGTTATAGAGTTCTCACACAGGAAATGTTTGTGGGATCTTTTTTCTCAGTGTACATGATGAATATATATATATATTTATTTTAGAAAAACACTTAGCCAGAAGGAAGACAACATGTAATGAAAGATAAATTATGCAGATAATGTTCTATTATGCGCACAGAGTAAAAAGTACAAGGGACATGAATATCCCCAGGGAGACACCTCTGAGAGGAGAGGCTGGGACAACACACGAAATAAAAGAAAATAGAGAAGGAGAGGAAGGGGAAAAAAAAGTGAATTGGAAGTGGTTCTGGCAGATTTTGCTTGAAGGAGAAGAAGACTGAATGAGCAAAAGATTGCACTGGGGGCAATTCCTTCCAAAGAAAGGACTTGGTATTGGCTGTGTCACTTATCAAGGTCACTACTTCAACTCCCGAGGACAGTGTTTTGACTCTGCAGGTATTTATGGAGCTTGGAGCGAGTGACTGGAAAGTGTGAAAAAAAAAAAAAATCACTGTAGAAAACAACCGACAGCATCTCTTCTCTCTAGGCTTTCTCTTTGCTCTGAGGTGAGGAACGCACCGGCTCTTTGTAGTTCTGGTCTGTGCTGAACAGCCTGTTGAGGTCTGGCAGGATCAATTCCTGCGGGCTGTGTGGCAATGCAGGATCAGACGCATCAGGCAAAGCAGTCCCTGGTCTTGTCAGAGACAGCCACAAAGGCGCTGCTGAGGGTGGAGTAATGATTGTACTTGAACAGCAGAACGTAGAGAGTCTCAGTGGGCAGTAACACTTCGTTACGTCAGGAAGTGCTAGAAGATGCTTCTCTAAAGCCTCTCTTGTATCACCCTCAGAGCTGTACCTTGTAACAGCAAAACCAAAAAAACCCAAAAAAAAACAAAAAAAACCCGCAAAAACAGCAAAAAGCTGGCCTTGACTAGAAAATATTCCCCGTTCCCTCTAATAACAGCTGCTGGCAAAGCTGCTGTTCTCCTGGTGGATTTTGGCAGGTCTAGGTTTGATAGCTTATAACAAAGGCCAGCAGTCTGTTAAAAGGTATCATCTCTACAGTTAATACTTCTCTGCCCCCAGCTCTCGTTTAATCCAAATACTAAACATCTTTCACAATGTTGCAAAAAGCATTTGCTGTTTGCAATATTAGGATAGAAAAGGTCGTAGGAAACAATAGATGGAAGTACTGAACATCAGTATTTTTGATTGTTGTATATTGAATAATAATAATTGCTGTCTCCTACCCTCCCCCTGAGGCTTTCCCCTCTTGACAAAGTGGCATATATGATGGTGAATGTCACTCTATCATCAGTATCTTATTTGTGGACTCACGGATTTCTTGTGTTTGTGATGTTATTTACAAGTGAAGAGTTTCCAGGTTTTATTTTTGGCCTTGGCTGGTATTTTGTACAAGCTTATCTTCTGTCGTTTAGCAGAACACAGCTGGTGCCTCCAGGGTAAACCTTTAAACAATGTCCTACTCTGACAAAATTCTGCTTTATCAGCAAACCACGCTGTGTCATTGTTTTGCAAATTGCAATTACAAAGTGCTTTTGCATTTAAACAGGTTGTCTCCGACCCAAGACATACTAAAAATTATGTTAGAGGTGGCACAGTAGCTTGATGCTCTAACCTACTCTAACCAGCTGGACTTGTTTCACTTGGGCATATTATGTATTTTTAATGACCCATTATGTCATCAGAATACTTCAGCAGAGATGCTGCAGCTCCAACTCACACGAATATTCCTTTGAAGGGCTAATCAGAAGAGATACAGCATGGAGATTATGTGCTTTAAAAATACAGTTCTAGACAGCACTGTCCAAACCGGGCAACAATAATTAATCAGTTCTGATTAATCAGATCGTATAGATCCTTGCTACTCACCTGTTCTCTGTGATTTTAGTTCAGATCAAAGCTTAGGCTGGAGAGATTAATTTTGTGCCAGTGTTTGAAAATCAAAAGCCTTTCTCCAGGTCATAGAAAATTGATGCTCATGAGGTGTCTTACTGAAAGCACTAGGGTATACTTGAGGATTTCAGCTTAATTTTCCTTTAACTGTCCTCCCCAGGCCCTTCCTGCCTTTGCTTACCCATGTGTAGTTAACAGGCTACATAAGAACAATATCTTATTCTCATTTAAGTAGTTTTCATGCTACAGGGACTGGATGGTGGTCTCCTAAGTGTCCAGGAGATGAACAAAACTGAAAATTTTTAAAATAAAATCAGCTGCGTGTGCTACAGCTGGAGAAGACAATAGCAGTGTGTGATGATTGCTGGGCTGAGTTACCTCTGCTCGTTCCGTTGAGCAAGAGGCTGCCCGAAATTCTTCGGTGGGCTGGAAGTGGTTGTTCAGGGATGATGTACAGTATTGTGAAACAAGAAGATCCAGCGCAACCCACCTTGTTGGGTGAGGTTATAGGAGGTTGTAATAACTGCCTGTTGCACTTAACTAAACCATATGTTCATTTCCATGGGGGTTTATTCAGATGTTTTCATGGCAGTTGAGATAAAATGTAAATCAAGAAAACAGGTGACTTAGGAAAAAAATAACATATTTTTTAAAACAGAGATGCTCCTCAAGGCTTTGCAAGGGAAATGAGTGGTGAGGCATTCCACAGTAACGTGGCAAGTTAAGGCATTGCTTTGTTCATAGCTCCTGCTCTGGAAGAGACAAATGATATGTGCTGAAGCAGTGGGGCGGGACTGCGCATGCTAAATACCTTCTGATCTTGCGGTCAGTATGTGAGGAATCTCCAGTGGAGCTTCTGTCTGGAGAAGGCACGCGTGCAGTGAAATATGTTTGTCTGCTCAGTCCAATGGTCATACTGGGGTGCTAGGACTGGGGCTCAAATCTTGCTGTTTTGAATCTGTTTGCCTGGCTGCTTTATACTTTTGAAAAGCAAGGGGAGAAATAGCTTTAATTCTTGAGGTTTGGTTTGTTTTTTTTTCACTAGAGCCATGTTTCCATGACCAAATTTGGAATCAGAGCCCAGTGTTTCCAGATTTCCTTTGACAACCTCACAGAAGAGCGTGGTGCAAAATTTTACCTTTCCCTTTTTTTCCATTTTAACAGATTTCAGCGTTTTGTTGTATGTTAGGAGTAACTCTCACTAGGATTAGAGTGACTAGGTCCCTCTGTCTGCTTTGGATGTGCACATGGTGCTTCCTGAACCTCAGCTATTCTCTTTGTGCCATTCTGCTAATGAAAAGCTAGTCATGGCACAGGGAAGATATTACTGTATGGCTTCCTGTCTGCTGTCGCTGAGGTCACTGTGTTGGCACAGAGTGAGACAGAAACAGCTGCAGCAATCCAGTGATGGCCCTGCTATTGCTTCCTGGAGGGATGAACGTGGAAATAAGTGTCAGGAAAAGGAAATTGCCAGCCATGCTCTTTGTGCTGGCCACTTGCTTGTAGGAAAAGGTTGGCAGGTGCCCCCTATTTACTCCATGGAGGATGAGAATATGACGGGTTTTTTTTCTATCTGCTATGCCCTGCTCAGATAAAACTGCCATAAAATACTTTCACACATTATTATTGATGTCTACCCTAGTTCAAGTCCGGCCTTTGCCCACTCCACAGTCCTGTCAAAGGTGCTAATTTTGAGGACTTTCTCCAGAAGGTGTGCTGAGAAATCATTTCTGCTCCCTTTCTAGTCTGTGGAGGCTGTGCTTCACAAAGCAGGAGACTAGGAGTAGCCATTCCACCTGGCCCTGATGATGCCCTGTGTCCTCTGTGCAGGTAAACACATGCGCCTACATTCATATAACGTAGAGGAGTTATGAATACAAGGGCCAGGGACAGGACGTGAGCTGAGAAACACTATATACAGCTGTGAGTGAACTTGTTATTGTATGGACTCTACACGTGAAGCACTGACTCTTGGCAAAGTTCTATGGGCAAAATGGTCTTAAAGAGCAGTTAAAAGCTAGCTTGTGATGACAGGCATCATGGAGAGGATGAAGGTGACTGCCCATCACCAGCTGTTCTGAGTGGAAATCTAGCATGACAGAAGCTGGGGCCAGGAGGGACAGCCCTTGCACAGTGCCTGTTGGTTGGTGGAAACGCTGCTTTTTCAAAGGTCTGTCTTCACACCTTTACAATCCAAGTAAAGTGGAGAAATAAATCACTGTGCACAGTTTGTCATCTTTCCCCTCTAAGCACCAGCCAAAGAGTTTAAATATAGCTAAGCCGCTGCATTTGCTCAGAATAAACACTCAAACATTCAAAATAAATTGCTAGGTTCTGATAGCGCAGGATTGATTTATGAACCAATTATACTGGGGATTTTATTCTCTATTTTTCTCTCATAGATTATGGGTCAGTTAGGTGTTTGACTCTGTAGGAAGATATCCTTATTCTGCCATAAAACGTCTGAACTTGGTACACCGAGATTTGTTGTGTCCATCTTGTCAAGAACACCCAGTTTGTGGAAACACTTTGAGAATCATTTTGCCAAGGGCCACATCTGTAATTTTTGTTGTTTTGTCTCTGTTTACTGCTGAGAGCATTAG